>NW_020954551.1:40106178-40182279 GCF_900497805.2 Vombatus ursinus
GCCGGCCGACCTGGGCCTGGCCGACCCCGTGGCCAGCTTCCTGCTGGCCGAGCCCGCGGCCAAGGGCCCCGCGCTGCCGCCGCCGCCGCAGCGGCAGCCGCAGCCGCCCCCGGGAGCCGAGAGCGGCGGCGCGGGCGGGCCGGGTGGCGGAGGCGCGGGCGTCGTGCTGGTCTACCATTGCCCCGAGCCCGACTGCTCGCAGACCTTCCCCAAGAAGCACCAGCTGAAGCTGCACCTGCTGTCGCACAGCAACACGCAGGGCCAGCGGCCTTTCAAGTGCCCGCTGGACGGCTGCGGCTGGTCCTTCACCACGTCCTACAAGCTCAAGCGGCACCTGCAGTCGCACGACAAGCTGCGGCCCTTCAGCTGCCCCGCGGGCGGCTGCGGCAAGAGGTTCACCACGGTCTACAACCTCAAGGCGCACATGAAGGGCCACGAGCAGGAGAACACGTTCAAGTGCGAGGTGTGCGCCGAGCGCTTCCCCACGCACGCCAAGCTGGCCGCGCACCAGCGCAGCCACTTCGAGCCCGAGAGGCCCTACAAGTGCGAGTTCCCCGGTAACGACCCGGGCCCGGCCCCCGGGGTGGGGAGGGGGGGGGAGAGGTCAGCGCCTGCCTCCTGGGTGGGGAGGGAGGGGTCAGCGCCTCCAGCCCCCAGCTCCGTGTCCGATGGCGGCTGTTTGGGGCGGTAAGGAGCCGGTCGGAAGCGCCCCCGATGTCCCATGGGAAGGGGCAGGATTTGAAGAGGCAGTTTCAGGGTCAGTTGCAGAGAAGGTGCCGGGCCCTCAGGCCCAGTCTCTCCAGTCAGGTGTCATCTAGACCAGAGAAGAGCTGGGAGCCTCCTGAGATCACACCTGGTGGCTGAGCTCGTTCTAGAGCAGGGCTCTTGGAGTCCACTCCAACATTTTCGATGCCCAGTCCCCTTGGAAGGCTTTGACTTCTGATAGAATTTTACATGACATTGTTCTGGCAAACCCCCGGCACCCTTAAATTGTGAAATACTCCTACGAGTGCGGGAAAACGTCTTAGGAAATCTTACAAATGAATGAGGAAGAACATGCCTGGAGATTATTGGGATCCTTCCCTTTTTTGGATAGGAGTTAGCAATTAGACCAGAGTTATTTTGAGTATTCCCACACACTGTGTAGTGGGTTTAGATCAGCTTTTCTTCAAGAACCTGAAGAATATTTGCAGAAAAATCATACTGTATCATTTTGGAAGCTGTATTGATTGCAGAAATATTAGGGGAGCTCCTACATTAGATTTACATCAACTGTGTGAAAGTGTTAGAAGCCATTTAAAATTTCTTTTTTCTTTCAAAACTATTTTTATATGAATTTATAATTTCTCTTTCTACTCGCCCCCTTCCCCATTGAATGCCTACAACAACAAAAACTGAAAACCAAATTCTCACCATAATCTGGTATATGGGAGGCCATTTCTAAAGTACCATGGTCTCAGCTTTCCTAGTTAGGTTTGCCAGTGAGCGTTGGCATCTGAGGGCTTAATAGGGAGTATAGTTTGTTTCACAAACCATTTTGTACATTGAACTTGGAATCAGAAGGTGGGGGTTTGCCTTCTCGGCCCCTCACCAGCATTGAACAGGTCATTTCATGTCCCTGAGCCTCTGTTTCATCTTTAAAGTGGGGATAATACCTTATGAGTAGTGGGGAAGGGCTTTGTATGTGCTGAGGTGCAATATCCATATGAGTCATTGGGAGAGGCATCAGGGTGCAGGGGGTTGCCATAGTGCTGGCCCAGGAGCAGGGAAGGCCTGGCTTCTGGTCCCACCTGGCCCATATCATTTGTGTGACTCAGGGCCAAGATGAGTGTTCTAGGCTGCCCTTCGTTGGCAGACAGGATTTTTTTCCTCTAGGAGTGTCTGGAATTACAGGTCCAGTTTATATGAGAGAGAGGGAGGGGGAGAGAGAGAGAGGAGGAGGAGAAAGGAGGAAGAGGAGAGAAGGGAAGGGAGAGAGAGAGAGAGAGAGAGGGGAGAGAGAGAGAGAGAGAGAGAGAGAGAGAGAGAGAGAGAGAGAGAGAAAGAGAGAAAGAGAAAGAGAAAGAAAACACAAGCACAAGCCGTGTAGTGGAAAGAATTTAAAAGTGGAGTCGGGATCTGTATTCTAATTCTGAGTCTGCTAAATTACCTTCCCTGCGCCTTTGTTCCCTCATTTGTAAAATGAGGGATTTTCCAACATAGGTGGAAAAGTGGGTCAGAGGTGTCCCCCAAACCCAAATCATACTAATAACCAACCCTCACAGAGTACTCTAAGGATTGGTTTGTTTGAGATGATATCTTTGGGAAATACAGGTTCTGTTCTCATCTTACAGATGAGGAGGATGCTCAACCTCCGAGGTTAAATGAGTTCTCTATGGTCACATACCTTGTGAGATTTGAACTGATTTCCTCCAGTGCCAGGACAGCCAGTCTCTGTCCAGTGCACCAAACTGCCTCTCATCAAAACTAACCAGGCCACACAGGGATGGAATGAAAAGCTCAAAAGCTATACTTAGCAGATTTTACAGAACACTTAGCACCTGGATTATCTGACCCCACCCCCTTCCCAAGGCTATAGTACAGTAAGCAGATAACAACTGCATTTCTAAGTAGAAAGAGAAATCATTTGTAATGTTAGACAGGATCCAAACCTAAGTATTTAAAAGGGTGTGTAAACTTTGACTCTGGCCACTGAGAATGTGTGAATTCTTCATATTAGAGAAACATAATTTGAACATCCACCTTAGTGGATCTCTGAAGAGTCTCAGCCATCTCTGTAATCGTGCCTTTCTTGGTGCAGTTATTTTCAATCTTATGGAGCAGATGGCAGTATCACCATTTTACAGATAAAGAAGGTACATAGATAATTGAAGTGAACCGGGTCATTCTTTTAGTGATTTCAGGTGGCATCAGCTGAACTCAGGCATCCACATTTGTGAGGGTTACAAGTATATTATTTGTGTGCAGCTTACATTTATTAGTGTACCATGCATTTCACAAAACCCACGACATTATTGTGGCTACTTCTAGGGTTGAAATTTTTATCCCCTACCCCTCTGCTCCTTTGATCTAGGATAATGACTGATCCCCTAAGATCCCAAAAGAAAGTCTTTCCTGCCTTGGATGGGCCACAGATTAACCAAGACAGATCGCACAGCCATAAATGGCTGCCAATCTCCAGGGCGTGGAGATGCTTTGACACTTCCTAGGTGACCTCTGTCTCACTTATCTCCTTTGTGAAATGGATATGAAATCTGTGCTACATACCCCACAGATTTTCTGTCACACTTTGCCTGCCCTGCTATCATTAGTTTGTTCAGTTCGATTTTACAGATCAGTAAGTAGAGGGATAGGAAAAGAAGTGACTTTCTCAGCATCACATGATTAACTAGTTAATGGCAGACCTTAGGCTAGAACCCAGGGCTCTAGATTGCCAAGTCAGTGTTCATACTAAAGATGGTTGCATATAAATAAAGGGTTTTTTTGGTGGGGGGAGGTGTTGGTTTTTTGGTTGTTTTTTTGTAAACAGGTATGAGATGTAGATTTTGACCTTTGTGTACACACAAAGGAGGCTGAGTTGGAGGATACTGTTATTAATCTGCTTTGCTTCTTTTTCTCTTTAGGTTGTGAGAAGACGTTTATCACAGTAAGTGCTTTATTTTCCCATAATCGAGCCCACTTCAGAGAACAAGAACTGTTTTCCTGCTCCTTTCCTGGATGCAATAAGCAGTATGATAAAGCCTGTCGCCTGAAGATCCATCTGAGGAGTCATACAGGTTTGTTGTGTTTCAGACGCTCCCACTGTGCCCCTACCATGCCGTGAGAGTAGTAGTGTGTTGGTATATTGGAGAGGAGCCATTTGTAATTCCAGCTTGTGACTTTTCTTTCAGGTGAAAGGCCTTTCATCTGTGATTCAGATGGTTGTGGCTGGTCCTTCACCAGCATGTCTAAGCTTCTGAGGCACAAAAGGTAATTCTGATGCTTTAGAGTATGTTCAGAACTCTGAGTAGGACTGACGTGTGACGAGCAAAGACTTGGATCTCTTGGACCTGGCCACTTACAGAGTGGTCCCTTTGTCTAGTCTGCTTCTTTTTAAAACTGTGAGGAGTGTAGTGAACCAGTCTGGGAAGTAGCTACCCACCTACTCTTGGATTTAAGCACTACTTAACTTTCCTAAAGAGACTCATTACACAACTGGCTTGATTAATTAGGCTGAATTTTCTAGTGAGAGTGTAACTGAATCTCAGGCCTACTTAGATAAACCAATGTGGGAGTAACATTTATTTTTCCAGTTAAACAGGTATGTACTTTTTCTTCTTTCCCCTCCTTCCCTGCAATGATATTAACCACCACATACTGTGATTGTTAGAATTTTGAAGGCAAATAATTTGTTTAAAAAGAAATATGTCATTAGCAAATTGAATTAGTTAGGACAAGGTTTGGGGCTCAGTTACTAAAATCAATCTTCTCTTCAATACCTCTTTTGGGTAGGAAACATGAAGATGACCGGAGGTTTACATGTCCTGTTGAAGGCTGTGGTAAATCATTTACAAGAGCAGAACATTTGAAAGGCCATAGTGTGACCCACTTGGGCACAAAGCCATTCGAGTGTCCAGTAGAAGGTAGAATTTACTTTTTATTTTTATTTTTTTTCCTAATCTAAGTGCTACTTGAGAGTTGTATAGTTAATACCTTTAGTTCTTAGACAGTCATTTGCTTTAAAAGGTCATTTGAGTTGTATGAATTTGGAATATTCATTAATGAGTACTGTACTTCCTTTAGTTGTGCCTGTCCATCAAAAAGTTATATTTGAGCCAGAATTTGTGTTAAACAGTTTTTATTAGCAGTGATTAACATTTTACTTACTCGGTTCACCAAGCATTGTTGAAAGCACCTCCTCCTCCATGCAGGGCGTTGAGCTAGGCCCTTCAACTACAAAAACAAAAATGAAGCATTTCCTGCCCTCACAGAATTGGGGGGGTGGGGCAGGGGGTGGGAATCTATATTTAGGAATTTATATACAAAGTAAATGCAAAGTCATTGTGGCAGGCGGACAGTGAGGCCCAACTACAGGTGTCACTTGAGCTGAGTTTTAGATTCCAAGGACGATTCCAAGAAGCTGAGGGGAGGAGAGAGAGCATTGTCGCCAGCAGAGATGGCTCATGTGCACACAGGCACTGAGGTGGAATCTCCTGGAGACCCAGTTTGAAGGAATGGGGAGTAAGTCTGGAACGTGAGCATAGAGCCAGATTTTGAAGGGCTTTAAATGCCAAACAGGAATTTGAAATGGGTGGCCACTTAAGAGTCTTTAGCAGAAGAAATGATAAGTGCCTGTCTCTATGTTGTTTCCGTGACAAATTACAAATTCCTCAGCTCAGCATGTAAAGGCCCCCACCGTCCAGTGTTAGCCTGTCTTTCAGCCCTGCCTGGCATTACTGCCGTTCACAGACTAGAGTCCAACCAGGCTGGACAAGAGCTACTCTTGGAACTTGCACAAACCATCCCTACTCTCCTTCCTTACTTCCTCCATGAAATCCTTTTGTTCCTTCAAAGCCAGCTCTTCTTTGGAGCGGCCCTCCTGCCCTCCTGGAGCTTACTCTGTAGTAGGAAGAGATAATATATATAAGGGAGTGGTGGACAGGGAAGGGTGTTTTTGTATGTGAGGTTACAGGGTTGGTGAGTGGAACTTGAAAGGAATAGATTAACACACCTTTTCCAGCAGCATTGACAGTGTTGATTTGATTATGGATCCAGAATTGGAAAGGGTAGGAGGGCCGAGGAAGATGTCCAGATGGCTAGGGAGGAGATTGAGCATTACTGGAGCTGGCTTCTGTGTAGTGGGCCACGTGAGGTAGTTGGTACGGTGAGGGGTCCAGGGGATGGTCTCTGGTCTCAGTGGCAGCCATCTACTCTATGTGTGTGTGTGTCTGTGTGTGTGTGACAGAGAGAGAGAGAGAGAACATAGACATAGGTGTTCTTTCCCCTCCATGAATAGTAAGCCTCTTGAGGGCAGAAGTTGTTTAGTCTCTGTGTCCCGGAGCTTAATGCTCTTCATTCTCCAACATAGACACTTCCTAAGTGATGGTTGACTAGCTTTTGTTCCAGGTTGCTGTGCTCGCTTCTCTGCAAGAAGCAGTCTGTACATCCACTCAAAGAAGCACCTTCAGGATGTGGACGCTCTGAGAAGCCGCTGCCCGGTGTCCAGCTGCAGTAAGCTGTTCACCTCCAAGCACAGCATGAAGTCTCACATGGCCAAACAGCATCACTTTAGTTCAGGTACTGTCCTTCTCTCACCTCCACCTCTGACAGGGCAGCTGTGTCTAGCCTGGAGGGGTGGGTCCTTTGGGTCAAGATTTCTGTGCAGTTGAAAAGCCGTTTCAAAAATAACTAGGTTTTCCAATGAGCTGTCCAGGCCAGACTGGGGCTGGGTAGAGTGGAAACAAGGTAACACTTAGAGAGAGATAGGAAGAAAGCTAGGGTGTGCTGAGTATGTTGGCTTCAGCAAGTGAAAGTCCATATCTATCCAACTCCCTACTCCATCAGTCTGTCTTTAGGAATCTGGAAGGGAGGAATAGCCAGTCTCTTTGCCGGCTAGATAAAATAACTTTGTGGGCCAATTACAAATAATCAAGTGATCATTTACACATAATTTACGTTTTCTGGAATGGAGGTGATAGAGATGGTGATAAGGATAGCTACTTTCTTTAGAATATGAAAGGTCTGGCCCTAATTTTAGGAATTGCTTGTCTTAAGTATAACTGGTTAACAAAAACAGTTCTTGTTTACTCTGAAATGCAAAAGCTGGTGAAAACTGAGAAAGTCTCTATCAGCAATCAGTACCTCCTGTTGGGAATAGGTAACTGTTTAACTTAGCTCTACTTTGTTCTGTTGTAAATATTGGTTATATAAATTGGGGGTTTAATTTATATACAAAAGTCATAACATAAAAGATTATCACTTGAAAACCTGCTTTCCTTCCAGTGGTTTCATTGAGAAAGTTAGAATAGAGGGTATCCTCCCAGTGGGAAAAGGTTGTCAAGATGAGACAGTTCCCTTTTTTTCAGTGTTCTTTCAGTTCTTCTGATTATAACAGAAACAGATCGTTGGTTATAATATACCTTTAAAACTAATCGTCCTCCTCTCATTGGACAACCCCTACCTCAGGCTGCTTTGGCCCGGGGGGAAAAGGGAATGCTGTACCAGGACAGCCACAGAATAAAAAGCAGACCAAGTCCACTTCTTTTTAAGCAGTTGTTTACAGGCTTTTAAGGTAGGCAGAGGAACTGCATGAAGAGCCAGTGTGTTTAGAGGGGAATTCTTGCCAGAAGTGTTGGCTTGGGCTCAGCCAGAAATGCTTCGGTTAGTTAGTAATAAGGGTACCTTTTATGTAGTGCTTTAAGGTTTGCAAAGTGTTCAGAAACTTTTTTACTGCCAACAGCCCCGCTCTTCACCCCCCCCCTTCAGTTATTCGATATGGGGCCAGTACCCACAGTTTAAAAAGTGCTGGTCAAGGGAACTCCTGACCAGAGGACTCTTCCCTTAGCTTGGGGCAATGAGAGGTTTAAGTGGTTTGCCCTGGGTCAAACTCTGGATTCAAAGTTGTCTCCCTTTTCTAGTGATATCTTTGTGGATAAGCTGTGAATTGTTAATTGAGCTCAGAAATGCTTGACCAATTGGCTTGAAAGAATAATGATTTATAGGTCTGTGTCTATTCTGATAGAAAACATATGTAGAATGCACAGGCAGACCCCTGCTGCCTCGAAGCCATATGTGACTCTCAGGTCCTCAAGTGCAGCCCTTTGTCTGAGTCCAAACTTCACAGACTAAATCACAGAATAAATGGATGTGTTCTGTGAAGTTTGGATTCAGTCAAAGGGCTGCACTTGAGGACCTAGAGGGCCACATGTGGCTTCGAGGCTACAGGTTCCCCACCGCTGACCCAGGGCATTCTTTTCAAAGTCCTTTATTCTCTTCCCATATTTTTCTCAGTGACTTGGATGAAGAGTAGACTGCAGATGACATAAAGCAAGAAAGAAATTCATGATAAAGATCTTGGGCATTTAATGAACTATAAGCTGTTATAAGTCAAAAAAGTTAATGTAGTCTTAATCTACAGGAACAGAAGTGTCTGAGTGTGGCACCCAAAACTGGGCCCAAACATTGAAATAAGGCCTGACATGGGCTGAGTGCTCTGTACTCAGAGTACAGGATTTTTAAACTTAACCCAGCTGAACTCTGAACAAAGAGACAAAGAACCATGACTTAAGCAGTTACTGACCGAAATCAATTTCCTGTAAATAGGATCAGTAAGAAAATGATACAATCAATCTTAATCTTCTTGTGAGTCAGCAAAGGAAATTGAAAAGGAGTGGTAGAAGGTAAAGCCAAAAGGAGTGGTGTTTTTAAAAAAAACCGAAAAAACAAAAACCCTCTGAAGAGGGGAGAACATCCAAGGAGTAAAGGGTGGTCAGCCTATTCAAATGCAGCAGATGGATTGAGGAGGATTAGGACTGATGAAAGACTTCTTGGGTTGGGCGCCTTTGGAGAGAGCAGTTTCTGTTGAATGATGAGGTCTGGAAGTCCAGTCGCAGGAGGTTGAGGAGTGATTAAGAGGAGAGGAATGAGAGGTTGTGCCTGTAGGCTTCTAAGTTTGACTGAGAAAGGAAGGAGAGATATACGATGATGACTTTGAGGGGATGGAAAAGTGAAAGTCTTTTTTAAGGATAGGGACGGCCTGGGAATGTTTGAAAGCAGTGGGGAAGGAACCGGTAGATAATGAGAAGCTGTAGATTGGAGAGGGGAGCTGACCGTGAATGAATACTCCTGGAGAAGAGTGGGGGGATAGGATCAAATGGGCACATAGAAGGGTTGGCCTTGGGAAGAACAAGGGTTTTTTTCCTCTTTTTCAGAGACTGGTAGAAAGGAGAAGAGAGTGAGAAATGATGACGAGAAGGGGAGGAAAGGGAGCTTATATTGAATGGTTTCTGCTTTTTCGGTTGGGGAGGAAGGGGGTGAAGGACCTGAGGAGGAGTGAAGTTTTAGAATAATGTATTTGAGGAGTGGGTTGGGGACTCCATAGGGAGGAGTGAGAGGACTGCTTTGCTACTTTGAGGGCCTCGTTGAGGTTGAATAACATGACCTTGTAATGTGGCCCAGCCAGCTGTGGGGCTTCATTTAGTGGCTAATGAGTAAGACCAGAGAGGTGGGGGTAGTGGGAGTAATCCAAGATGGAAGCTTGGCACGAGAAGTGTGGTGATAGGGCAAGGAAGGACTCATGAGCAGAGGCCAGGGTGGGATTGCAATGGCCAACTGTTAGGCTGAGATTGTAGAGGGACAAAAGTGAAATCTGAGGAAATACTGAAGGGAGGAGGGCATCGAGGTCTTGATGTAGGTGAAGAACAGGTGCAGAAGGGGTGAAAAACAGGAAGAGGTGAGCTAGAGGAAGGCGTAGTCACATAGGGCAATGTCAGTTTCTCTTTAAGCCAAGTATAGTGGCAGAGGTGGGAAAGCCAGTTTATCTGAAGTACGGGAGGTCTGAAAGGAGAGTCAGTCAGAGCTACGGCCAGAAATGTGGGCTGGGGCCAGACAGCCAGCCTGGGGATGGCCTTAGCTAGTGTTGGATTCTATTCAGTAGGCATGGGTTAGCCTTAAAAGATTTTTGAGCTAGGGGTGGCATATATTAGACTCTGGTAGCTTCAGAGGTTTAAATAGAAAGGTGTGGGAGTGAGCGTGGAGCTTGGGAAACCAGTAAGGAAGCAGATGAAAGTAGTTCAGGGAGTGACAGCCTTACGAGACTGGTGGCAGTAGCCAATGTAAGAACAAATGATGCCCTGCTCATCCTTCCACAGTGTGGTTCAGTTTCAGGCCAGGACCACAAAGGTTGGGCCTGCTGAGGTCTCTTCTTTGAGGGTTTCAGGCAAACTTTAGAGCAGACCACCTGCCCCATTTGGGTCTGAATTGAATCCCCATGGCAGATCAATCATTCTGATGTTGGAATGGCTCTACTGCCATGTTGAGTCACTATTTATCTGCATATGGGCTTTGACTGAGTGTAAGCTGCATCACCAAAATGGGGTATTTTGAAAGGAAAAAAAAATACATTGATTATGGGCTATAATCAAGCCTATATATGAAAACCAGATTAGGGGAGGGTGTGGTGGGGTGTATATTCTGTATTTAGACTGATACAGTTTATTGGCTACCAGATGAGCACATGAACAGTAGGGGTGAGCATCACAGATCATTTAGGCACTCTTCTTGGACATAAAGTTTATGTAAAAGTATTTTCCAAACTTTGAAGCACTATATAAATGTTAGCCATTACTTGATTACATATAGGTTACATATCAACATATGTGCACAAAAATGAGAGCAAACTGTAAGTATGAGTTTCAGAAGGTTTCTATGGAAATAATAGCTGGAAAGGAATGAAGATTATATGTTAATTTCATTAGGATAACCGAGTGTCTTACTTAGAATAATCATATGGCTATTTCATTGCTTTTTAGACCTCTTAAGCCAGCTTGAAGCTACAAGTTTTCTTACACCCAGCAGTGAACTTACCAGCCCAGCACAGAGCGATCTTAGCAACATAGACCTCGTGTCTCTCTTCTCTAACGTATCTGGTAACAATTCTGCAATTACAACAGACATGGCATTAGTGAACTCTGGAATTTTGACAATAGATGTTGCTTCAGTGAGCTCAACTCTTGGGGGGAACCTTTCTGTTAATAATAATAATAACTCCTTGGGGCAGGCTGTGGACCCATTGATACTGGTGGCCAGCAGTGACATGCCTCACAGTCTTGATAGCTCTCTGTTGCTGGGTACGACCGCCACAGTTTTACAACAAAGCACTTTAAATTTGGATGATGTCCAGACTGTCAATGCAGAAGCACTGGGGTCTCTGGCATCTCTGTCTGTGAAGAACTCCGGTCAAGATCTTCCTGCTCTGACATCTAGCAATAACTTAACAATAGAGCCAGCCACATTGACTCCATCCAGCAGCCTCACTGGGAACAATGTTCCTGGACTCCTGACGTCACTCAAAACTGAACAGGACTTACTTCCTGGCTCAGACATTGTTGGACACCAGGAAGGAAGCAAAGTCGTGACTCAGTTTGTATTCTCCAACCCAACAGCAGGCTACAGTGCTCAAAAAGAAATGGATCTCCACACAGTGCCCGGGAGCTCATTTTTGGTAGGTAGTAATTGGGAATGGCTTTAGCTGTATCCAATTTTGATGATGCTTTTTGGCTTAAATTTGACTCTTGTTGGCTTATCTAAGCACATGATGTCCTGGAAAAAGCATAGAACTGGGAGTCGGGAGCCCTAGGTTGTCCCAATAATGATAAATAACCGATTCGTGATTATTTATATAGCACTTGAAGGTTTGCAGAACACTCGACTCCAATGAGCTGTGTGGCCTCAGACAAGTCCCTTTAACCCACGTGTCGGATTCTCCATCTGTCAAATGAAGGGGCTGGATAGGGTAGTCTCTTCGGAGTCCTTTAGTCCCTCTGACGACTTATCCTTGGTTTCTTTCCTTACTAAAGAAACCTGCAGTTTTCAGTGATGGGAGAAGATAATTGATGGGCTTTTCTCAGTGTCACCTCCACAAACACTTATTTTGTACTTGACAGCATTGTCTTTCTGAAAAGTCCTTAATTAAGGCAGGGGTCTTCACCTTGTTTGTGTGATGCACCCGTTGGGCGACAGCCATTGGCCAGCCTCTGGCAGAGGCCAGGGACCCCTTTCTCATTAAAATGTATAAAACAAAATACATAACTTTATGGAAAAAATCAAATCTATTGGTTTATCTAATTATATATTCAAGATAAAACAAGTTCCCTCACACTAGGTTAAGAGGCCCTCCCTTAAAGGGGGAAACTACCATGTGCGAATAATTTTAAAAAGTCAAATTACTGACTTTATCTTAAATTGGGTATGAAGGAATATAATGAGAAAACATAAAGGAACACATAATATTGTTTGTGGGCTTTTGAGTATTCATGAAAAGTTTTAGAAATATTTAACCTTAAGACCTGATTTATTCCAAATAGACTCTTGCCAAAAAAAAAATAACCAAATATTTTTGGAGGCATTTAACATCCTAACTATCTGAATTGGGAAGAGTGCACAGCTGTTGTTCACTCTGGCAGCTATAGACTGAAGGTCTGATAGTCATGCTAAGTCTGCCCCCACCTTGGAAAGGGACCTAACTGCCCCGAGATCTTCGGCAGCGACTGTGCCCAGGGAGGGAAACTGAGGTCCCGAGCAGTTCACTGTGGGTGTTTCTCAGGGGTGAGGAGCCTTGACAGAAAGTCCTGCTGCTGCAGGTTGGTTCCTCATTGTCCTCTGGAGCACTTTTCCTGTTTCTGGTCATTGCCGGGGAGTTGAGCAGAGTTTGCCTCCCACTTACTCTGCACAGACTCACGTGGCCTCCTGGCTTCTGCTCAGGACTCGACTGACCACAGGACCTGGGTTTCAGTCTCATTTCTTGCCACTCAGTATCTATGGGACGTGAGTCTCATTTTTGTCCTGTCTCAAATGAAAGGTTGGCCTAGGTGGTGTCTAAGATAACTTCTGCTTTAAATCATATTGTCTAATGAAGACAGTGGAGAAATGGAATGAGAAATTTTCAATTGTTTGTCTCATCATTTAATTAACACAACATTATGAGACTTCACTTTTCCAGAGGTCTGGCAGCTTCACCTGTTGATCAAGGCTGAGAACTAGGAGATACTTTTTAAAAAACCAGCAGGCAACCCATAACGGTAGTAATGACAATAATAATAGCCGACGTTTCTGTAGCGTTTACTATGTGCTGCACGGTTATGCTCTCCTCTTTGCTGACAGCAGAGCTCTTCCCATTGCCCTCCTATTCACTTATATTTTAAACACATCTCTGACAAACTTTGTCATTTGGGTTCCTTGATCATAGCAGATGAATTAGAATCAGCAAAGAAGAAGGAGTAGTGGACATTGGGTAACTGGGGAGCAGTAACAGTGACATCAAAAGAAGAGATTGAAAAACCACAAAAAGCCATAACAAGCCATTTTAGTTTGGGCAGACGTTCCGACCTGGCTTCATGGCTCAGGGTTCTTTTTAACCTACAGCCCAGTCTAGTCAGGGAGGTTCCTAGGGATAACCTGGTCACCAGGAAGACCCTCAGTGTCTGCAGTGTCCTTTCTTTAAGCAGACACACAGGCATGAGCTGTGGTTTAGATTTCTGCCCACCTAAAGCTTAGGAAGGCCTAGGGTCACAGCTTGGCCGTAGGACCGAGAGTTACTTTGCTTGTCAGGACTCTGGACAGGTCTTGGCCTCTAAAGTTACACGATTTGTGCTTTGGTAAGAGGGAGTTTCCCCACCTGGGAGTTCCCTTTAACATAAAATTAAAGGTCCAATCCCTGTCTCTGTGGTTAAATGAATTGATCATCCCATTTAAAGGGGGTAAAATACATGTATTTATGGACCCTCTTTTCCTGGCAGAGCTGGTTAATTGAGGTGTTCTTCCACCCCATTTATATGCAGATATGGTCTGATATGAATTTGGGTTTCTTGTGTGCTAATGTGAGATTTGGGGCTTTCATTTGGAGTCTTGGCATTATTTTTGTAAGAAGATTGTAATGTCTAATTTTATTTGAGTAACAAATAAGTTCCATAACTTATACTTTGCTACCCTTGCTTTTTTTCATTCCTTTGTTGTTTAGATCGAGTGACTGACAAACTTTTCTTTGGTCTCAGGAAAGTGGGGGCTCAGCAAGAACTGATTATCGAGCCATTCAGCTAGTCAAGAAAAAAAAAGAGAAAGGGCCGGGAAGCAGCACAGGTGAGAAGGGTGTGGCCCCCATGCCCGCTGGCCCTGCCAGTGCCAGTGGGACTTCTAGATCAAAGTCTCCTCTCAGTGGATGGTGGGTCATTTTGCAGCCATCTATTTGGAGTAAAATGGCTTTTACAGTAGTTAGATCTCCTTTTGATATCTGTCCAAATCCTGTATTATGGCAGAATGTCTTTTTCAAAATCTGCAAAATGCTTAACATTTCTTTCAAAATTCAGTGTAGGTTTATTTCACTTTCTGAAAAGTTGAGGGTAAATCATGTCACCCTACATCACTAGTGAAGCTCAGTATTCACAGAGACTTCGCTGTGAATCCTTTGGTAGGAGGAAACATCCTTCTGAAATATCTCTAATGATTTTGTTCTGTAATTTTGGAATTTAAGGCAAAGTATCTTTATGATAGAGTTCTTCTTTTCCTGCATCTCACAATATTGCACGTGTCTAAAACTCTGTAAAAAGGATTTTTGTGGGGAGAAGGGGCTCTACGGACCTGTATATGTGGGGAGAGCCAGAGCAGCATCCATACCCTGGGTGCACAGGAAGTAGAGCCCCGGCCCCTGGTGGTGGGATGAAGGAGAAAGATTTGGGGCAGGGAGACCATATAGAATTAGGATTTGGCTCGGGAATAAACGGAAAAGACACCTTTGAAGCACTTTACTATGTACAAAACCCTCTGAGGCATCAGGAGTTTGGAGAGGAAAGTGAGACCAGGCCTGCTCTCGAGTACTCATATTTGAATGGGTGCAGTTCAGAGAATACTTTGGTGTTTAGGTTGGCTGTGGTTCAGTAGTTTTAAAAAATGTTCAAGGTTAGTTCGGGGTTGAAGAAATCACTGAGGTGTGTTTTATTTTTGTTGGGATGGTGGTGGTTTCCTGGGCTCCAGGCAGCAGCAGAGAGAACTCTTCCTTCTCTCTCCGGCCTGGTAGCCTTGTTAAGGTTCGGAGTCCTTGGTGCTGTGGGAGGCTCCATCAGCTGGAGGCAGCAAGCACTGTCTGTCCTGCGGTCCTTGGGCTTTCGTTCTCAAAGCCCAGTGCTGGGGAGCAGGGACCCTTCCAGGCTCACAAATGGGGAAGCTCCTCCTCTAATTGAGGCAGGAGCTGTGGTTCTTGCCCCCTCATGCTGAGACACCTCTTTGAACAGGAGGCAGGTGCGCCAGCCCTGGGTGATGGGAGCTGAGACATCGCATGGGCTTTGCCTTAAGAGAGCATACCTTTATTTGCGGGGGAAAGAGCCAGTTGACTGTCCAGGGCCTAGATCAGTATGCCTGTTTTATTTCGAAATCTAGAAAGGCCCTTCTCATCTGTTTCAGAGTTTGGCTGAAGTGTAGGTCCCTTCCCTGAAAAGTTGAGGGTGAACCCCACCAGTTGTTATTCCTATAGAGCTCAGGACTTGGCAGTGAATCCTTCTGTAGTGGGAGAGCTGTCCTTCAGTGTTGTTCAGCAACTGAGTCACCTTCTCCAGACCTGACCCTTGCCACAGAACTGTGTAGACAGAGGGGGAGGGCCCTTCTCTACAGGTAAACCAGTGACACAGCAGAGGTCGTCTTCATTGAATTTCGTGGATGAAATACACTCCTGGCGTATGGCACATAGCTGCTAGGTTGCCATCCCGTGGCTTGTTTTCATCTAATTCAGCTGCTTCACCCAGGGAGGCAATGCTAGTGGCAGGCTGATGTCGCAGGGGAAGAACTCTGTTGTAGAATCGAGCATGGAGGTTCTAGTCCTTCCTATTTTAGAGGGGCCAGAGAGACCCAACTTAGCCCTCTCCTTGCTCTGGTTCTCGCTGTGTGGTCCTCTTAACAGCCTTTCCAGGGGATGGTGCCATAATTTATGCATGGTGAGCCCTGTGACAGGGAATGCTACTTTGTCATTTCTGTATGCACTGTGCCTTGCACACATAGGCACTTTATATAGACATTTGTGCAAATTAAATTCATATCCCTATTTCACAAATGAGGAAACTGAGGTTCAGAGAGAAAAGTGCCTTGTCCTGAAGGACATCACTTTAAAAGTCAAAGAAAGGCACATGAGCTGCTTGAGTAACATGTAGCTCCCTCTTCTCCGTTCCCCTGCCAAGAGAGCAGCGTGTACATTCCCCCCTTCCCACCACTGTCTTTTCTCCTCCTTCCACCACCTGCTCAGTGCTCTGAGGGCTCAGTTACTAACTGCCTGGCCTATGGCATACAGTCCTCACAGGTCTTCCACCTGAAGATTCCCCTTGACTACACTCCAGCTGCAGTGAGACTTACCTTGCTTAGGCATCATTCTGCTCTAACTCAGAAATCTGCAGCAGCATCTTCAGGCCTGGCCCCAGGGCATGCTGCTGCTGCTGCTACTTTCATTATGGCTACAGCTAGTACTGCTGCTGCTACCACCACCACTACCACTGTACACTCACTCTCTTTCTCTCTGCATCCTGGCCAAACCTGGCTTGCTGTCCATCACCATCGTACACTGTATCCTCCAGGGAAGAGAATGCAGCAGAGTCACGTTTTACATGAGTGTGAGGTTCTAAAGTCAGTGTGGAAGGCAAAAATCACGTGTGGTCAGTTACCCTTTTAAAAATCCCTTAAATTTGATTGACTTTGAATTGGAATTCCTTGTTATTAGAAGGCTGTATGTCTTCTGCTGGAAGCTTGAGCAGCACATTGAGGCGGAGGGTCCTTACTTGAAACATATTGTTGTTAATATGCACACATTTCTAGTTATTGCCTTTCAGTCATTAGTTTAATGCTTTTTCAGTCTTCACTCGTGCGTTCACCATTTTTTATGAGTTAAAAACTCATCACTTACTTATTTGGATGGTATATAACTCTCTCCAAACCCAGTGGCCACAGGGGGAATAATGAAGAGCAAAGCAAGGGTTTAAAGTATGGGAAAGACTTTCCAGCTTTTGGGGTTGAGCATTTCCTAGCCCGATCACAAAGGGTCCGGATGAGGCTGTGATAACAGAAGGTTGCCCCCAGTGTTATTATCCACAGGGCATACTGCTGTCTCCAAGGCTGTGACCAGGGGTCCAAACACACCTAAACATCAGGGCTGGGTGAGAAGTTCATGTTTCTATGTTTTCAGATGAATTAAAGCCCAAGGGCACAGAAGCCCTAAGAACTCAAAATCCTGCACCTGGCATGGCAGTGGGTGCTGGAGGGGGTCAGGGGGCCATTACTCCAGGGCAGTGTGTGTGGTTGTTAAATGTGCATTTGATGGGATAGTACAGTATATTGAAGTGAAAGATGGTTGGGTTTGTCCCTGACCATGGAGAATAACTCAGCCCTAATGACATCCCAATGATGGAAGCAAGATTCTGCATTTGGCTCCTTTGGCAAATATTATACATATTTAGTCTTTAATGCCTAGGAGAGGTTAGGACCTTTCTGATTTATCCCCAGCCATAAGGCTTAAGGAGCCTGATTTCAGGTCTGTTTTTAGCCAGTTTGTCAGTAACAAAGCTGTAGCCCATCCTGGCACTCATCTGACTTAACCTTCTTCAGACTCAGAATAGGCTAAGGCTTGTGGCAATCCTCAGGTTTGTACCCTGGCTAAATGGGAAACCAAAGTGTTGTCCACAGAAACATTCTAATAATGCCATCTACTGGTGGTTTTAAGAAACAACATCCACATAGCATTGCATACTTAATAAAAACTTTTTGATTAATTTTTTTTCACTGAATCTATTTTTTCTTTCTCTTATCCTCCTCTTCTAATTGGAGGAAAAGTAGAAAACCAAAACCTTTGTGACAAATGTGTATAGTCAAGCAAAACAAATTCCCACAATGATCATGTCCCATTCTGTACCCTAAGTCCATCACCTCTGTCAGGGGGTGGGCAGCATTGCTTAATAAAGTCTTAAAGATAGTCATAGAATTTAGAGCAGGGAAGGACCTCACAAGTCATAGAATCTACTTTTTTCATTTCATTGGGAGGGAACCAAGGTCCCTAGAGACTGGGTGATATTCCCAAGGATACACAGAAAGTTCTCTTTCCTTACCAGCAGCATAACTGAAAAATCTAGCTCGCTTCATAAGACTCATGCTTTTAAGTTCAGTTCTTTCTACTTTTTGTGTTGCTTAAGTGAAAGTAAATGTGAGAGGCATCATGCTATATATGGTATAGAGGGCTGGTCTCAGAATTAGAAAGATGTGGGTTCTAGGCCTACCTCTGATGTGTACTAGCCAAGTGAGACCCTAGCCCAGTAATTTAACACCTTAGTGCCTCAAGCAACTCTGTAAAACTATAAGTTGCAAATAGGTTGTCAGGTTTAATTGGTGGAAGGAATTTCCATTCTGGAAGTTGCCCATACAAAGTGAAATCTCAGAGACTTGACCACCTCCTCCAGAAATAAGTGGCCAAAAGATTGAGTTTTCCTGATACAATGACTTTTTTATAAATTGGCACTGTTGAGCTTAAAAGTAAATTTGTTCCCAACAGTGTGGGTGTATGACTTGTTAATTCTTTTCTCTTCTGGTAAATAGTTGAAACAGCGAATGAAAAAAAACGAATGCTCAGTTGCCCTAGTAACTCTATATTTTAGCCATCTTTAGCCTCCCCAGTTTTACACACATAACTATAGTAGCGGAAATTCCTACTAACCACCTGAAGGCTTGGCAGGGAGGCAGGCCTATAGGGTGTTGAAGGCTGAGAGTAGCACAGCCTCTGGCATAGCCTGAGCCAGAAGGACTCTGAGTACAGCCCCAGGGAGGTGGGGAGATTCAGAGAGCTCCTCACCAGAAGCTTGGCCACCAGGGGAGGAGCTTTGGACCACAGAGACTCGAAAACGTACTCGCATCCTTTGTGGAATGAGCATCTGCACTGATGAAATCACTGAATTTATCCAAGGATTAGAGATGGCAGGAAACATTCCGTTTTGCTCTGGTTAGTAAAAAAATCAAGCTACGTGTAATGTCAAAGCATTGGGAGGTTTCTTCTTAGGCACCTAGACTGACTTCTTGGGATATTTTAAAGTCTAGGAAAAGCTGTCGTGCAGTGTTTCTCTTCTGACTCTATGAAGGACGTGAACGGATTTAAGTAAAGGGTATACAAGCATACTAAAGTTGTTGGTTTGTCTACTTTGTTTCAGGGTCATCAGGATCAACTCAAAGGAAATTAAAAGGTGGTAAAGTGAGCCCCACTGATTTCTCCACAAGCTCTAGCAGTCGGTTATGTGGAAGTATCGTAGTGCCGAATGGAGGCTTAGCCGTGCGAGACCCGGCCACCGGCGCTCAGTTTGTTCAGATTCAGTTATTGCAGGTAAGAGCGCATGAGTGAGAGAGAGATGAGCCCCAGACGTTTGTCAGGGAGCTGAAGTGTAGGTGAAGCTTAGGTTGTATTGAGAAGTAGTAAATGAGCACCAGCATCAGATAAAATGCCCCGCTTTCTGCTTCTAGGTATTTCTCTACACACATGCTCCCCCAGTGCAGGTTGCAGTCCACCCATGCCTCTTCATTCTGTTCAGTGACCGCCCTGTCCTAGAAATTCTCCAGGAGGCTCTGTCCAGAGAGAGACTCCTTCCAAAGCCTCTGACATTCTGTGGATAATCACGGACATTCTGCGTGCGGGACTGGTCCCCTCTTTCCAGGCTTGCTTGCTTTTTTTTTCTGGCACCATCTCCAGGAGCATAAGTTTTTGTTAGTGGCAATATGCTGCATCTTTCCGTTGCCTCCTCAAAAATCTCTATTGCATTTCTGAACATTTTGAGAAGAGAAATGAGATAGTGTCATATAGTCCAGAAGAATTTGAAAGCAGAGATCAAAGATACTTGTTATGCCATTAGTCAGTGATTATCATGCACCGCGCCAAAGGCAACTCAACCACTGTTTATTATCTCCTCGTCCCGCGTGCCAGCAGGGGAGATACAGCTTATGCTGTTAGAGTCCGCCGTGGTTTTTCTGGTTTTGCCTCATTTCTTTCTGTATTAGTTCACTTAAGTCTTCTAATACTTTTCTCAGTTCTTTGCAGGCATACCTTACTACTTAGTAATAATAATAACAGTAAAATTCATGAACCACAAGATTTTGGTCATTACTCAGCTGATGGGCAATTACTTTGTTTTTAGTCCTTTGGTTTCCACAAAAAAGTGTTGCTGTGACTATAGCAGGTGTGTGTGTGTGTGTGTGTGTGTGTGTGTGTGTGTGTGTGTGTGTTTTTACCTCTTTGGGATACATACCTCGCAATGAGATCCCTGGGTCAAAGAGTCAAACATTTTAGCCATTGATTTTAGCATAATTCCAATTTGCTTTCCAGAATGGCCACAGCAGCTCAGAGTTCCACCAGCTTTGTAGTAATGCACTCTTACTGTTCTCTAACCCGCCTGGCATTGACTTCCCATCCTTTGTCATCTTGGCTCATGTGCTCACCTAGGTCTTTTTGACAGGAAGTGTTGTCTAACCATAACTCCCCCTTGTTGTACTTATTCAAATGATGAGAAGTATGTCTGTCCTTAGCCTGTCAGCATCTTTTTGGATCCTGACTGCTATCTAATATGTTAGCTATTCCTGACTTCATTCAAGTTATTAATACAAGTGTTGGGTCAGGCACATATCCCTGGGACACTGCACTAGATTTTTATCCAAGTTGACATTGAGTTAGTAATGACTACTCTTTGGGTCTAATGGAAAGTCTGAGCATCTATAATGCTCCGAATAACTTGGTTGTTCACAATTATTTTCCGAACAATATAGTTAGTTCTCCCTCATTTGAGGTCTTCAGTCAAAGGCTGGATGACCAATTACCTTGTAGAGAGAGGGTTGGAGTGGAATGTAAGATCCCTGATAGAATGTAAGCTCATTAAAAGTAAGGATTATTTTTTGTCTTGGAATTCACAGTGCCTGGCATAGTGCTTGGTGCACATAGTGAGCTCTCAATAAATGGACATGGATTGATTGGCTTCTGACGTTCCTTTCACTTCAGAGATTCTGTGAGTTCCCTGGGCCTGGTGATTTGCTCATTATGGGCAAGTAGATGTTGAAATAAAATCTTCTTATTTATCTTCAGTTTTAACTTCTTGTTAATTAGTTTTGTTTTGTCCCTTCCAGCCCAGAGAGCATTCTTTCTGAAGGGGAAAATGGTGGCAAAATAACAGTTGAGTAGTTGAGCCTTCTTACCGTCATCTGTTATCATCCCCCCATCTCTTCTTTAAACCTGGTGTGTAGTTAAACCTCTAGCATGGTTAAGGCTCCCCTGCCCCCTTTCTGTTAGCCTCAGCATAGACAGGCAATGCGGGATCATTCTGATGTTCGTGCTCCAGTCCTTGGAAGAACCTGCTCCATTGTGGGCTTGGTCCTCAGCGGCTGCTCCTTCCTTCCATCTTTAAAATCTGACTTGATAGGTTATTTCTTTGAACAAATAAATTGATGTGTTTAGAGAACTTGTGAGGCCATTGGATCCTACTTATTCTTTGTGTAAACCCTTTGAAATCTGTTCTCACAAGGTCTTCTAGGAAGCATGTCAGACTATATTTGGCTTTTATCTTTTTGTCTGTTGACAGTTGATAACTAATAGCTAACATTTATATAGTGCTTACTGTGTGCCAGGCACTGTGCTAAGTGCTTTTACAGACTTTATCTCATTTGATCTTAAAACAGCCCTTCAAAGTAGGTGCTATTACTATCCTCATTTTACACAGGAGGAAACTGAGGCAAACAGGTTAAACGACTTGCCCAGGGTCATATATGCAAACTATCTATGCTGGAGTGGTCACTTGTCCCCTTTACCCCCTTTAAATTCTTATAATTTCTATTGTAGTGACCATTTCTTCCTTGATTGTTAGAATCAGAGTTTAGAATAGCAGTTCCAGTCACTACCAGTTCTAATTTTTTAGTGACAAAATTATCATTAGAGGAGGCTCTCCACTTCTTCCTTTTTTTTTTTTTCCCTGCAAGGCAGTTGGGGTTAAGTGACTTGTCCAGAGTCACACAGCTGATAAATGTCAAAAGTCTGGGGCAGATTTGAACTCGGGTCCTCCTCACTCTAGGTCTGGTGCTCTATCTACTGTGCTACCTAGCTGTTCTTTTTCTTTCTTTCTTCCTTCCCCCTCCTCCCCCAAAAATATTTATTTATTGGTTGTGTTTTAATGTCTGAACTCTCTCCCTCTCTTCCCTCCCCACCCTGCGCTAGAGAAGACCACTGTCTGACACAGATTTTCATTTATTTATATATGTGTATATATATATAAAATCATACTATTTATACTTCTGTTCTTTCTCTGGCGGTGGATAGCATCTTCCTTCATAGGTCCTTTGTAGTTTATTTAGTATTTATAATGTTCAGAATAACTTGGTTGTTCACAATTACTTTTCGAACAATATTGCTGTTACCGTGTCCAGCATTCTCTTGGTTCTGCTCATTTCTCTTTTCATTATTTCATGCAATCTTTCTATGTTTTTCTAAAATCACCCGACTCATCATTTCTTAGAGTGCCGTAGTACGCCATCACGGTCCTGTACAACTCGTTTAGTCATTCCCCAGTTGATGGAAGGTCAGTTCTTTGCCGTCACAAAGGGAGCTGCTGTAAATGTCATAGACCAGACAGGCTTTTCTCCTTCTCCCTGCTCACCTTGGGGAACGGGCCTAGTAGTGGTTTAGCATAGGTGGTTTTACCGTTCTCTGGGCACAATTCCAGATCGCTCTCCAGCCTTCCCTACTTCACCTGAGTAACACCGAGCCCCCTAATGGGGAGGACTCTGCAGTGATAGGAAGAGGACAAGTGAGAGAACTCCTCACTCGTTAATTCTGATGTGCTCCTGGGCCGCTCTGCTCCACGCCCAGCCTGCAGGCTGACCTGAGGCTGCGGAGGCCGGGCAGTGGAGTGGTAGAGCTTTGGGCTAGGAGCCGAGCTTCCGAGATGGTAGCGCAGAACCCCCCGTGTCAGTGCCAGCCATTACTGTTACTGCTCTGCACAGAGATTGCCCATGAAAGGGCACCATGGAGTCACATCACCAGAGTCTGCCAGTGGTGTGGCCAGGCGGCGACTTAACCTCTCCTGAGTCTGCTTCTCCATTTGTCAAATCAGGCTAATAATACCTGTATCCTCTGCTCTACATGGTTGTCCATAACTGGAGAGATTTACGCAAAATGCTTTGTGACAAAGCTTAAAGTGTGATACAAGTGTTAGCTGGGCCTGTTATTCCACTCTGCCAGTGGAAAGGGCTCTAGGCCCCTCAGTCACCCAGAGCTTTCCATTGACCTAGAGAATGATTCAGTGTGTGGAAGCAGACAACGGTAGAGTGCAGAGAAGACCACAGGATAGCCTGAGCAGATGTGGGAGACTGGTGAAAGGGTTTTCAGTGAAGGGATGTTCTCCAAATGCTGCTCTTCACAGGTCACGTTGTACTGATTGTATTAAGCCCCTATTCTTAGTAAATATGAAAGAGATTATTACGAAAGCATGTTATCAGTGATGACTTGTTTGCAAGACAAAAAAAAGTATAATGAGAATGAGACAACTTAGGGACACCTAGAATTGAAATATATTGGTGTCCTCAAGGTCCTAAAGGAAAAAGAGATTCCTCTGGTTCACTGCTTAGATTGAGGAAAATAGACAAGTTTTGCATAGAGTGCAAAGGTATGGAGAGGGTACAGTCTGTGTTGGTGGAAAGAATGCTTCCTAGATCTTCCAGAGCATCAAAATAAATGTGTGTGGGAGCCATGATGAGGTAAATATGGGGAGAGGAGAGAGGAGTGGGAATGAAGAGCTCATTCAAAGAATTTTAAAGTAGATTAGTAGAGAGAAGTCAGGAGAAAGTTAATATAGGAATTGGGAAAAGTTAAACTACATTTTTTTCCCCAAATATTAAGCATTTGTTTTTTCTCTGTCCTTCCAACTGAAAAGATAAATAAAAACAAAACCCTTGTTACAAGTAAGTATTGTCAAGCAAAACAAACTTTGATATTGTCCATGTTCAAAAATGTGTGTCTGTTGCACATTTACTTTATCGTGGATCTTTTGGAATCTTGATGGATCGCTGTGTTGAGCAGAGGTCTTCACTCTTTCCAAGTAGCTCATTTTTATATTGTTGATGACACAGCACAAATTGTTCTAGATTGAGGGTAATGTAGAGCCAGCAGAAGGATCTCTTACCTTAGACATTTTTCCCTCATGGAAGTCACCAGACTTTGAAGCACTCACAGATTCAGATCACTTTGCTGAGTGCCAGGGTACAAAGCAGAGAAATAGCCACTACCTTTAAAGAGCTTACATTCTATTTGGGGAACTCAGCATAAGTCATTAGAGGATAATGTGGCAGGGAGAAAATGTAGCAACAGCTGAGTGAGAGAAGTCAGGGAAGGCTTCCTGGAAGAAAGGGTCTCTGAGTTGAACCTTGAAGGAAAGATGTATTCTAGGAAGTAGAGATGAGAACTCTATACATTCTAGGCTGGGATGCTGGGATGTTGGAGTTCGAGGAACAGGGAACTTTTCTCATAATAACTGGTTTGATTGAAACCTCATGCTGCCCATCCCGTTATGACTGGTGTCTGGGCCTGTCCTCTCTCCTGCAGCTACTCGAAACCTGACAGTCTTCTCGGGTTGGACAAACCAGACACTTGGCAGAGCAAGTTAGATAGAGAGTGTTTGGGTCCTGTGCAGACCAGAGGCATGGTTGTGAGAACAGGGGACAGTTGGGAGTCGTCTGTGAAGGGAAAGGCATTTTCTGACTTACAGTTGGGTAGCGATAAACATGGTCGCATATGAAAAGATGGAGGAGAGATTATTAAAGTGGGTGAAGTGCGCGTGAAGTTTTAAAGACTTTCCTTGATTACCTCTTCCTAGGATGATCCCCCTGGCGATGGAGACTCACCATTTCAGCTCAGCTCTCAGTCTTCCACATCACATTCTCAACTTACTGTGGATTTACCAGTACATATACTTCAGGTATGATTTTTTTTTAGAACCTTTGTCTTATTGCCAAATTAGATGAGAAGATAACTGATTTACAACTAGTATCCAACATTAGCTGTTAATTAAAACTAAAGTGTCTGATAGCAAGGAGCTTTGATGATTTTTCAGAAGATAAAAGGATCTTGCTTGTTTTCATAGGTCCTTTGTATCTTTTGGCAATCACTGGTACATTCCAGTAAAGAAAATAAAGAGTTCTGTTTCTTATAGTATAAATACAACGACTTTTAAAATTTACAGATATGTGTGTGTGTGTGTGTGTGTGTGTCTATATATGTACACACACACACACTTATATTTATATTTACAAATGGCAGTTGCTCTTCCCTGCAGTTTTCACGATCTCACTCTAATGTAGAAAGCTGATTTGACCAGTAGTGACTATTTTTAAGAGAAAGGAAACAGATTAATTTGCCCAAGTCATTGGCTGGACTAGGAACAGAAAATTCAGAATGAATTATGCGTATGTAAATAAATGATCAGCAACTTGGATATATTACCTTAAGTTTAACTTAACTCAGTTTCTGACAAATGCTTATTTTTCACATTTAAAAATTCCAAGTAGTTCTTTCACTCCAAAATTCTCATTTCAGTTTCTTGCTACCTTCAGATTAGTTATCTGTTGCATTTTGTCAGTAGTAAAAACAAAAGAAATGCCATGCCCGGTCAACTCTTGGAGGCCTGAGAGTCTCTGAGAATGGTGAGTGTGCTCCAACTGCCTAGGGAAGGACTTCCAGGCTTCCCCAAGCCTTCCCATTTCATTTGAGATGAACATTCTTTAGGAACTCCCAACACTTCTAATTTTGGCATTCACTCTGTTTTGGTTTTGTAGGAGCCACACACTTCAACTGAGGACGATGCTGGTTCTGATAACTCACAGTTCACAGGAAGCACAATAAACTTGCAGGACCTAGAATGAGACTATTAATATTGCTTTGGGGTGGGGAGGGATACAAAGAGTGCAATCGTGCTATGGAAAATGGAAAAGATGTTTCCTGAGCTTAATTTAATTTAATTTTTAAAAAAAATGTGAAAAAATATTGGAGCTAATGCAGCTTGTTTTTTGGTTCCACACAGAGAATTTCTTCAAAGGACTCTTGGATGTATCAATAGATATTGTTTGCCTTCTGCTTGGACTGTTAGGAAAGGGTCCCTTGGGTTGGGTTGTATGAAGCTGCCTTGCAAACTAGAAGGGCTACGCTAAAGCACTTTGATCCAGTAACTTTCACCACTTTGGTTTGTGAATCTGCCTTTCCATTGTTGAACTTGATCCACAAATCATTTGTTGCATTAAAAAAATGACAACTTTTGAGAGGAGGCAAAGATTTAGGTCAGTCAGTAAATATGAGACTGTCTCTGGGTGCTTAGACTAGAAGGGAAGAAGGTGCACTGATGCTGATGCTGACCTTTTACTTGAGAGACGGCACGCCCTAAGCCCTCGTTAAGCTGTAGGCGATTGTCGTCTGATAGAGAAGAGACAAAACTCCAAGTCCTTGGATTAGTCATTGGAGAGGCGTTCCATCCATCTGTCCTTGTCACATGTGTTGGTTGGCTCTTCCCATTAAGGGATGCCCTGGGGACATCCATATTCCAAGTACTTGAACTGTGTAGGATTAAAACTGAGAGTGACCCAAGAGGCCGTCTAAGCCAACCCCTTTATTTACAGAGGAGGAAACTGAGGCCCAGAGGGTGTCACAGCAGCATTTGAACCTATGTCTTCCTGATTCCAAGTCCAGCCTCTCTGTCCACTCTGCTGCACTGCCCGTGTTCAACATGGCGTTACTTGTGCTGTAGCGTAAGGCTGCCCAAGCTGTCATGAGGAAGTGAAGGTGTGAGCCCCAGTGTGGTGGCGCCAAGGACCTGGGATTCTGTCTGTGTGCAGTCTCTGGCCCTATCTCGTCTTGGGGGCCGGAGGTGAGCTTCCAATATTCAGCAGCACTGGCCGCTCCCTTGCACCCCAGCCCTGGCGGGTGAGGAGGTGCGGACTTCCAGCTGTGTGACATCCCTTCAGTATGCATCAGCCTGTTTGGAACAAGAGGAAAAAGCAGGACCGTGAAGTGCACCTGGGAGTGGGCTTGTGGCCATCCTGGTTTTCATACGCCACGTAAAATTTGGGCCATAGAGTTTACCTTTTAAAAAATTAAATTTTGCATTTGGATTTTTACATTTGTTGGTCACTTGACGGTGGTTTCTAAAGTGTGTCCTGAATGCCTATAAAATTATGTATAGGACTTAATAATAGTATGGCTTGTGTACCTTTCCTGTCGTGAGGTCTAAAAATATGCTTTGTATAATATGTATAAATAGTATTTTTTACAAAGAAAGCCATGTCATACAAAAGGACATGAGTTTATAACCTTGCACATATTTATTTGTTATTTACAGTTATGGAATTCACACAGGGTCGTTCAGAAATGCTTTTTTTTTTTTTCTTGTGCCTTTGGAAGTCTATGCTTGTGTAAAAATGCCGTTTTGTTTCTCAGACCTGAAAGGAATACAGATTACTCCTACTCTACATTTCTTGAATTTTTAGACTTGTGCTCTTTGGAGCAGTTCCAGCAAACCACTGCGACTCCTCGTCTGCCCTGCTGTCCATGCTCCCCGAAACCCCTTCTGAGCCAGTTCCAGCGGTCCGTGCCCTCATGTACACCTCCTCCTTTCGGGCATTCCTCTTCATGGAATTGCATGTTGCCTCCCTGGCCGCTGGCTGATGCCAGTGTGGTCAGAGAATGTCCCCATTCATGCCCTCTACCAGCCCGGGCTCCTTCCCACCCTGTCAGGGACGCTCCCTCTTGGGAGGCTTGTGGCTGTGGCTTATGAGATGTGTGTGTGTGTGTGCATCACTAACATGGGACACATACTGACTAGTGGTCAGATTTTTCTTGGCTTTGAGGTTCATTGCTGGCAATGGACGTGACCCCTAGTGCAGATGAATTAATAAAGTTGTTTTTTTTAATGGTTTTGCACTTGCGGTTTTACGTGACTTAGTACAAGGAACTGTGACGCCTGGGGGTTGAAAATTTATCTGCCCAGGATTGGGAATAACTTTCCCATTCACTGACTCTTCCTCTAGTGCCTTTCCTCCTTGAATAGTGTAGCTTAAGGCATCATTTCTGTTCTGTCCCTGCTGCTTTTACAGAACTCTTAGGAAAAGGTGGTTTTATTACAGAGGAGGAAGAAAGGACCCCCAGACTTTATAACAGAATCTCAGCTTCTTTGAAGGGGCCTACTTGCACAACCAAAAGGAGCACGGACCTTTATTTTAGTTCAGATACAAGCGCAGAAAGAACACATGTCCAGGGACACTGGGAAAGGGGTCAGAGCGACTAAATCATACAAGTAAACCAGGACGGTCTGTTTGCTTTGATTGTTTACATGTCAGCCAGCTCCATGGGGGCGTGGGTGTGTGTGTGGGTATGTGCGCTCGCACTAGTGCGTGTGTGGGCTAAGTAAAGAAGAAGAGGAGCTCTTCTTTCTCCTTGTCGTATTTGCTGTCAGTCTCCTCCCTCTGGGTCTTGTTGGCTGCTGGCTCCGAGCGGTACATGAGCTTCCTGCCCGTCTGCAGAGGAAAAATGAGGAAGGAAGGGCTTAGTTGGAGCACCCAGCTGGTGACCCAGAGGCAATTGCTGTTTCCAGAGGCCGTTTACCATACTCTGTAAAGAGCCTAAGTAGACATTTTAGGCGCTGGCGTAGCTAGATAGAAATGAGAAGATCCTGTGACCTACTTCACTGCTCAAAATAGGGTCTCAGTCAACCTCTCAGACCTGTAGAAAAATTCTGTTTGAAGTACTCAAGAGTCAGGCACAGGCACAATTAAAAGTCCATTCTGCTTATTCATTGTGTTTAAAGGGCATTGGTCATCCCTGGCACCTCTGTTTTCAGGGAAATGGGATGTTTATAATTGTGTGAAGTGCCTTCTGGAAAAAAATCATTGGTGTTGGGTTTTGTTGCCATTCTCCCAGGTCACTGGGTGGTTCACCATGCAGGGCCCTCGCCTACAGAATAGGAGAGTTCAGAGGTTTGTGGTGGGAGAGGGACTTTCACATAGCTGAAGGGTGATTGGGAATGAAACGTAGATAAGGGATTTTACCTAGGCAGGTGCCAGCTCAATGCAAAGAGAGAGTTTAAACAGTTGGAGCTGATGATATTAATGAACCACCTAACTAGGAATTCCCAGTGTCTGGGGATTTTCAAGCAGAGGTCAGGTCTGTCAGAAATGCTGCAGAGGGCATTCCCACATTGGGACTCCAGTTAAGCTAGGATGTCCTCGGGTCCCTTCAAATGATGATTTTTTTTCTGTGCCTGCAGGCTCCACAGAGCTTGCATCCTGCAGGGGCCTTAATGGACTGGACAGCGTCAGGAGGCCCAGAGGCCTGAGAGAGCAGGGGATTGGAGCCTGGGGTGATATCCCATGTATCCTGATTTGACAGTGGGCCTGGAGGTACCATTGCCCAGTAGGGTTCTGAAGTGTGATGGAACCTAAGACACTTGCCTCTAGGGCATCCCAGCTAAAAAAGTGGAGGAAAGATATTTATGATTTTACCTCTGAAGAGATGAAGGCCAAGAGCAGAGCTGAAGTCTGTTCTTGGCGTCTTCTGAAATGCTCTGTCTTGTCTGTCTTTCCTCCCCCTCCCCTTCAAGTGTGACCCTCCATCCAAATAGCCAGACTGGCCCAGTGCTGCCCACACTCTCCTCCCTACCTTTTTCTTGATAGTTGCTTGGGCCCTGGCCAGGGATCTCTGGAGCCGCTCCTCCTGCATCTCTCTGAGGAGTTTTATTTTCTCTTCCTTCAGCCTGCCCGATAAAAAGGACAATGATGAGAGACATGCTGGGACAGCCAGCTTGTGTCCACCAAATAAGCGCTAGGCCACCTTGTGCAGCCATCTTGCTGAATCCAGCCTTCTCAAAGAGACAGGGAGCCATGTTTCCATTTGGCCTTAGCCAAATCATGTTTGTGCATCTTTGGCATCACCCTGAAACCCCTGCTAATTGTGAGCCACTCAGTGTTCAATGCCCATCCTGTTTCCCCTATGATAATGTCCAGCCTTACACAATAGTTTAAACTGAGACAGCATCCTAAGTGTGTTGGCAATCCGTCACTTCCTGCTCATGAATCAGGCATGACCTGCATGGTGTGATTGGAGGGGTCCTGGTCAGATGTCCCCAGATCAACCAGTACCTGATATCCCACCATTTTATTGAAGTAAGTACCTCACTAGGGTACTGTGCAGGGCTGGACTGGTATATTTGCTTTTTTTTTCTTTTTTTTTAAATTAATTTATTTTGACTTATCCACAATCACTTCCATATGCTTTTGAGTTTAAAATTTTTCTCCCCCTTCCTCTTCATCACCCTCCCCAAGACGGCGCACAATCTGATATAGGCTATACGTATACATTCCTATTAAACATATTTTCACATTAGAGATGTTGTTAAGTAAGAACTAGAACTAATAGGAGGAATCACCAGAATGGTCTGGTGTATTTGAAGTATGGGGAGGCAATAGGTAAAGGAAGGGTCTGCCTTGGAGTCAGTGAGGTACTCCCCAAGGCATCACTACCACTAGTCCCAAAGTCATGCAGACACCAGTCCCCATGGGTAGTGGGACCCTCCTCACGTGATGTTCACTATAAAACCTGGATTACAGGTCTGCCCCCCCCTGAAAAAATGGCAAATTTCCCTCCCCCCAGGATCTGGAAGTTTGCCATGCAGTCTTTGATCCATCAAAATGATCATTAGAAGTTTAAAGATTCTCCCCCAATGATCCACTACAAGGGACAGCAGTGCAGGAGGGCTGAACTAGGAGAAAGGATTCAGCCATTGGTTGGCACCATGTTAAAGCCTCAATCTGACCTTTGTCTAAGCTGTGTACCAAGGTGCTATTACTTTCCCCTTTGGGGGAAAGGGCAGTCATGTGATTGCCTCTTAGAAAGGCGCACGGGCATCTGAATCTGAAAGCTGTGACCTGGGTGAAGCTTTTGGGAGCCCCCGCTCCCTACACTCCCAAAGCAAGTGTATGTCAAGTGTAAGACTTGAACCCAGGTCTTTTGACCCCAAGACCAGGCCTCTGTCCACTACACCAGGGGTTCTTGACCTTATTTTGTGTCATGGGCCCTTTCTCAGACACTTGACAAAATATTTAAGATCACAAAAGAAACAGCATTGAAATAACAGTTATCAAAGGATTTTAAAAAGCGAGTTCATGGACCCCAGGTTAAGAGTCTCTCCTCTACATCATATTGTTCCTGTATTACTTCCTTCCTCCTTAATCATTTAGTGAATCCTTATTTTTAAAATGAAGCTGGGAAACAGACTTTTGTTTCTTTCAAGACCAGGCAAACTGAGCAAATTCTGTCCAGGGCAGAGCTGGGGGCAGGCTCCCCAAGTTCTTAGGGCTACATGAGGGAAATTCAAGTCACTAAATGTCCATTTAAGGTGCCTGCTGTGTGTGAGCCATTGTGCTTGGTGCTGTCGGGGACACAAGCATCCTAAAAACTCATTCTCATGGAGCTTACATTCTAATGGGAGGAAGCAACATGTACACAGATAATAGGCATTTTAAGAGGGAAAGACCTAGTAACTGGATCAGAAAAGGCCTCTTGTAACAGCTTTGAAGGAAGCAAGAGTTCTTAGGAATTAAAGGATGCCTCCAGGGAGAGTAAATCTGGTGGGTGCCATTTCCTTGACAATTCTGTTTTTTCTTCACATTTGCTGAAATGCACTAATGCATTGGTGAACCCCAAAATAAAGATCAGAACTGGCTGGGATAACTTCCCATCATCTACTGTCACCTAGCAGAGAGCAGAGGCCCTGGAGCTGGGGGCTACCCCACCTCATGGGGCACATTGCACCAAGAGGCAAGGGTAGATAATGGGAAGGGTCCAGAAATGAAGGTATTGCCTGTTGGGTGCCATAAAAAATAGTGAATGTGCTTTTGGGCTGGATTAATGGAAGCAGAGGATCCAGAATGAGGATAAGTATTTCCCCCCGTCCTCTAACCTTGTTAGAATACATCAGGAATATTGTGTTCCACTCAGGGAGACATGCTACAAGGGATATTGACGAAGCTTGTCCGGATGAGGACCACGAAGGGTTAATATGGTGGCAGTTTTTTTAGACTCAAGGCATGGTGTTTGTGCCGATGAAGTCAGCCTCACCTCATCCTTCTGTCCTTCTCTTTGGCCTTCTCAACTTGTTCAATCTTCCATTGTGGGACCCTCTCCAGATTCTCTAAGAGTTCATCCAGCTGTTGCTCAATAATGGTGAGCATCTGCAGGGTGCCCAGGCTGGACTCACAGTCCCCAATGCAGTGGCGGTATACTTCTACCACCTTTTTGTTCAGGCTGGCCAACATGTTGTTCTGGAAGTGGGTGAAGAACAAGAAGACAAAAGGGAAAGTCACTAGGCTGTATAGCCCCTAGGGTGAAAGATGAGGGAACCTAGATTCTTCATCAGATTCCTCCCTGACATCAGCTCCTGGATTGCTCTTTTAGCTTCACTTCTCTGCTCCCACATGTTAATATGAGATTTAGCTTATTAGTGTTATTTGTATATTTTTTGAAATGACCTGGGCAGCTGTGGAAATGGGGGTTTGCCTCATCACATTTCTCACTGCCATTTGCCTGGTTCTCTTTCTCCCAAATCTCATTTTCTCCTACTACAATCTACCTTGTATAAAACTTATTTCTATGCGTCCTATCACACCTCTCTTCCCCCTTACCCTTGAGCCTCCTCAACGTTTAGTTTCTTGATGTCAGTTTTCCACTTCTATATCCCCTGTGCCTAGCTCTAGCCCAATGCTTTGCACTTAGTAGTTGCTAATAAATGTTTGCTGAATTCCTGTCATGCTCCTTTCTCGTTGCACACCATTGGGAAAGTCACTTCTCTCTGGGGCCTCATTTTCTGAATCTCTAAAATGAACAAATTGAACTAGATGATCTCCAGGCTTCCTTTTAGTTTATGAGTCTTGGTGCATCTAATGCAGAGGTTCACAGAATTACATAATTTCAAAATTGGAGAAGACCTCAGCAGCCATCCAGGTGGTCTAAACCATATCCAAAAAGAAACACTGGCAGCCTGTGGTGCAGTATAGTCACAGTACCTGCCAATGCCATAGAACCAAGACCAATTGGTAACTTTCCTCACTCCCATGTCACCTGATCTATATCACTCTAATATTCTTCATGGCTTGGCTCAAGTCAGATCTCTTCCTTTGATCTCTTGAAGCACTGATGGGTCAGACCATTCATCTGGCCCATGCTCACAACTTATTTTTCAAAATGGCACCCAGCACAATGCCTTCCTTACACATCAGATGTTTTTTGAAGATTACCCATGCTATCCCATCTTGCCACACTTGTTCAGATTGCTCCAACCATTCTTCCAGTCCCCTAGATTCTTCCCTCTCCTTCATCCCCCCATATCCAATCAGTTTCTAAATCTTGTTTAAATCAATAAACATTAAGTACCTACTATGTGCCAGGCACTGTGCTAAGCACTGAATAAGAAGAGGCAAAAGAAGTCTGTCCTCAAAAAGCTCACAGTCCAACGGAGGAACTCAACAATTTATGTTGACGACCTCTACAAAATTACTTTTCCTAAAACACGTTCTCCTGTTCACAGTCTGTTGCTTCTTGATGCTTCTAAGATAAAATGCAAACTTCTCAAACCTGACATTTGCAGTCCTCCAGGTCCTAGCTGCCCACTGCCTTTCCAGTCTTATTGTATATGATTCATTCATGTTTACATGCTTAATTCTAGTCAAGTGGGCATACTAGCATACTAGCTGTTGCTCAAACAACGTGCCATCCCCCATTCCAGTGCCTTTGCAAGGCAGTCCTCCATACCTGAAATGTACTCCCTTCTCACATCCTCTTCTCAGAATGCTTAGCTCCCTTCAAAATGGAGATCTTGAGCCTCCTCCTACACCTCACAGTTGTTAGTACCCTCTCCTGCTTTGTATATACACTTGTCTGTGTACGCATTCTATTTTCCCTAGAGAAGGTGAGCTTCTTGAGTGCAGGGATTAATTGATTTCTGTCTTGAATCCCCAGTGTCGAGCATAGTGCCTTACAGGGAGTAGTTGCTTAATACATGTTGGTTGTATTGAGCTGAATTCCAAGTCCTGCTGGACTCCTGTCTTATACTCACCACTGACTCCACCATTTCACCTAAATCCAGACTTGGTCCTTCCTGGGATTGATTTAATCTCACACTTCCTGGTAGCCACCTGCTTCGGTTTCCCCCAATCCCCAATATTCTGAGCTGACTTCTTCAGCAGTTACAGAGGCTTGGATCCCCCTTACTCCCCTTAGCCTATCATCACCCATCCCAGGCCTCAGTCCAGCCCATGCCTTTGTGTCATAGTCATGTGTGTACTTGTCCAATCTCTCCTATTAGATTTCAAGCTTTATGAGGCCAGGGATCATGCATCATGTATCTGCAGTGTCACCTCAACATGAGTCAGTAGTACTTATGACATGGCAGCCAAAAAAAAAGGTTAATTCAATCTTAGTTGTTAAGAGAAAGATCATGTACAGTACAAGGGAGAGGATCCCATGCCTTGGGTATGGTGTTGGGTTTGGAGTACAACAGTCCAGGAAGGATATTGACAAACTGGAGATTGTCCAGAGGAGAATGATGGACCTCAAGTTCATCCAATGTCAGGACTGGAGATGTTTAGCCTAGGGAAGACTTTCATTTTCAAAAGACTATCGAGGAAAAGAGGGATTGTACTTGGTCCACTTGGATCCGGAAGGCAAAACTGGGGCAAATAATTTTGTGAAATGAAATTCAACAAACATTCACAAGAAGGCAGTTCACTCTATGCTCAGCTATTTCAGACACAATCGGCCATGTGTTCATAATACAAAGATAGATACAGGCTTTGGAACTTTACTGTCTTGGGAAAGATGACACCCTTTATCCTTTATCCACTAAGTAGTTAGTAGGGTATGTAGTGGCTACAATGAGGCAAATATTCAACATTCAAGAAACATGTATTGGGAATAGAAAGAGAGATTGACACAGCCTTGACTTGGAGGAACTTAACAACTCCGCAGGGGACAGGGTCACATATCAGACAAATCACTGATACAAAGAAGTATGAGACCAATTCAAAAGCCAGGTTCAGGCAAATCATGGGGAAAATTTTTTTGAAGAAGCAGGAGGGTTAGCGAAGACAAGCCACACTCAAGGGTTTTGAATAGAGTTTTCAGCAAGATTACTGAGGTCAAATAAAATCAAGGGAAATATTGAAACGCAATTCTATTATTTTGGTAACTGCTTGCTACAGAAAAGGTTGTGGAGGCCATATTGCCCTGCTAATCTGTTTGGACCCTTTCCCTCAGTGAGAATAACGTGCAACACACAGGTACGAAGAGTGTAAGTTGAGTTACCAATGATATTCACGTGTTTGCTCTTTCTGCCCTGTTCCTTAATCTGGTTGAGTACCAACTTCTGCACTGGTGAATGGTGGTATTTAGTTGTGGGAAAGTGTCATAGCCAATTTGACAATTTATTAATCACAAAATAACAATAAATCTCTAGCTTTTACATTTCAAAAAAAATTACTGAGGTCACCCCAGGCTTTGGTTACCTTAAAAATATAAAACTCAAACATCGAGCACTTTGTTTTTCACAAATGTATTCATTCATATTCTTTTTTACTCCATCTCTGTAGATCTATTCTCTGTCTCTCTCTCCCTCTTTCTCCATTTCCCTCTTCTCTCTTCCATTCCTCCATGGCTCTCACTAGCCAGTGGATCCCCTAGGCATTTATTTGTCCCTTCACAGGCCCTTGGAGGGTAAAGAAGTTTCAACCCCTTCCTCTAAAGCATGGGTTTTCCAATATTTTAATTCTGGGTCTTTTGATCATCCCATGCCTTTCCTGGAACAAACCAGAGCTTCCTGGACCATCTTGCAGCTACTTACCTGGTATTCACTCTTATACTCGCCAAAAGAGAAGACACGGGCTTTGAGTTGTAGGTCATCAGCAATCTCTTCTTCCTTAGCGATGGAGGTCTTCAGAGTGGTTGACAGCAGCTTGAGCTGGTTGATTTCTCGATCCCTGGGAGGGAGGGAGAGACAGAGACAGAAACAGAGACAGACACCGAGAGAGGTGGGAGCTCAGGGCCAAGTCTGCTACTCCCTGGAAGGAGAGGCTATATATGGTGGAAAGAGTAATGGATTTGGAGTTAGAAGGTTTGAGTTCAAATACTCCCTTCTTTATACTACTTACGTGACTTTGGGAAAGTCACTTATCTTCTCTGGTTTTCTTAATCAGAACTTAACCTTAGTTTCCCCAATGTAATTCAACAACAAGGAACGTTTATTAAATGTATACTATGTGTAAAACATTGTGCTAGGTGCCAGGGATTCTAAGACGATAAAACATCCCTGTCTTTAATTTCCTTACATTCTTCTGGGGGTATATGATATATACATAGATGATTATATGCACCATCATTTGAAGAGGAGAAAGCACTAATAACTGGGGTGGTGCATGGGATTTTCGGAGGCAGAAATGAGAAAAGAGTACATCCTACTTATGGGAAACAGCCTGGGCAAAGGTACTGAGGTAGGAGGTGGTAGGTCAAGTTTGGAGAAATAGCTAATAGGCCAGTTTGGCTGGAATTTAGAAAGCTTGAAAAGGTGGGGGGAGTAATAAGAAATAAGTCTGAAAAGGTAGTGAGGAGCCAGGTTGTGGAGGGCTTTAAATGCCAGGCTGAAGAGTTTATTTCTATTCTAGAACCAGTAGGAAGTCATTTTGAATGAGGAAAGGATTTTGAATGGGGGAGTGACATGGTAGGCCTGTGCCTTAGGAATATGAATTTGGCAGGTGTGTGGAGGATGGATTGAAGGGGGAAACACAGAGACCAGTTAGGAGGTGATTGCAATAGTCCAAGTGAGAGAGAATGAGGTAAAAAGTAGGGTAGATGCTGTGTGAGTGGGGAAAAAAAGGTAAGTATACAAGAGATGTTGCAAAGACAGAATGGACAAGATTTAGAGTTGACTGACTATGGGAAGTCGGGAGAGGGCAGTTTGGGATGATACCAGGTTTATAAGCCTGGGTAACTGGAAAGATGATAGTACCACCAAACATAAACAAGGAAGTTTGGAGGAAGGATGGATTGGGGAGAAAACAGATTGGATTTGGTTTTGGACATGTCTCTCTGTCTCTGTCTCCTCCCCCCCCACCTCTCAAAAGATACTGATGAACAGGTTATATATAATTCAATTTAAGGGTAAGGGGTAGGGACGCTGAAAAGTGGGAAGATTAGACTGGTGGGACTGATACCTCAAGGGAAAAGGCACACTGCCTGATCAATCAAAAATCACTGTAGTTGATTAATTGTATTGTGTACATTCCAGGCACTGTGTATAGTGGTGGGGTAAAGGGACAGAAATAGTCCTTGTATAGTCCTCAAAGAATTTATACAATACACACAACACATATACACACAAAACATACAAAATACATATGAGGTAATTGGGAAGGGATGGAAATTAGGAGAAAAAATAAGGGTTGTCTGAGAAGACCGTTTTTCTTGTTGCTGCGTTTGTCCTTCATTCTTGAAGAGGACCATGACATCAGGGAGGTGATGCCATGATATGCAAGTGAATTGGATTTAAGTGAGGGAGGGCTGTGTGAAGTCACCAGCCTCACTTTCTGCTCCGGAGTCATACAGGTCCAGAGGCATAGATCAGATCGACTGGAGATGATGGAGGATGTATGTGGAACTCACCACCCCTCTTCAAGTTTATTTATTCATTTATTTATTTATTTATTTTTTGGCTAGGCGATGGGGTTAAGTGGCTTACCCAGGGTCACACAGCTAGTCAGTGTTATATATCTGAGGCTGGATTTGAACTCAGGTCCTCCTGAATCCAGGGCCGGTGCTCTACCCACTGCACCACCTAGCTGCCCCCCTCTTCAAGTTTTAAAGAATATGGAGTTAGTGCTAAGGAGAGACAGAGAGACAGAGACAGAGAGACAGAGAAAGAGAGAGAGCGAGATAGAGCATTCCTGGCATGCGGAATAGCCAATAAAATATCAAGGAGTCTAGAGATGGAGTGTCATGTGTGAGGAGCACTGAGTAAGACTGTAGCTGGATTGTGGAATGTGTGGAGGGAAGTGAAGACAAGAACGCTACAAAGATAGGAGGGGCCAGGTTGGAAAGAGCTTTACATACCAGAGAATTATATATTTGATCCTAGGGGAAAAGAGAGCCACTGGCATTTACTGAGTTGGGGTATGAGTGTGGGAGGGAATGGTAACAGTTGCAGACCTGCATTTTAGGAGTATAATTTTGGCCTCTGAGTGGAGAACAGATTCTAGCGGGGAGAAAGTTGAGACAGAGAGACCTGGAGGCTATTATCTGGCAAGAAGTGAAAGGTCTGAACTAGGTTGGTGGCTGCCTGTGAGTGATGAGAAGGGTATTATGAGAGAGATGCAGCAGACTGGGTATATGGGGGAAATGCAGTTTGTGAGCCTGGGTGACAGTGGTTTCTGTGACAGTAATAGGATGTTGGGAAGGGGGGAGGGTCTGATGGCAATCATCAGTTATGTTTTGGACCTGTTGAGTTTGGGATGCTTACGAGACACCCATTTTGAGATGTCCAAAAGGCAGTTGGTGATGGGCGTCTGGATGTCAGGAGATGTTAGAGCTTAGACATATGGATCTATGGGATCTTGAAATGATCTATGAAGAGTTGAAAATTGAACCTATGGGAACTGATGTCACCAAACAAGATAGTATAGTGGGAAAAGAGAAAAGGGCCCAAGATAAAGCCTTAGGGGACACTCACAGTTATCAGTCATGACCTGAAGGAAGATCTGGCCAAGGAGATTGAGAAGGAGCAATCAGACAGATAAGACAAGAACCAAGAAACTGGAAATCAGAGTTGAAATGGGCATGGGAGGGTCTTTCAAACCGATGTCAGAGCTAGATGGGACAGAATGTCAGAGTTGGAAGAAACCTTAGAACATAGTTACCCCTTCTACATCGTGGGGGGTCAGGGATATAGTGTTCTTGTGATCTGGAAAAATCTGTGCAAAATTTTTTTGGCCCTCCCTTGGCCCAGGCCAGAGGAGAAGTCTGAATTATTATGATATTAAAAGATAAATATGTTTATATTGCACAATATTATACATCTATTTTATTCATTTCTGGGTTTCTACACTTTTTCTGTGTCACCTACTGGCCTTCACTTGTCATCTGCGGCTTCTGCAAAACTCCCCCAAAATCCCCATTTAATTTCTTATGCCGACCCGTGATAGATTGAAACTGTGATGGGGAGAGTCACAATGTGGAAGGGATAATTGTAAAAAGTTATAGCCACAAGAGCCCATAGGGCTGATCTAGTAGCCGAACATCCTTCATTTTATAGAAGGAGGAAAAAGTGTGGCCCAGAGATGGAAGGTTATATGACCAAGAAAGTTCTTCCTTGTAGTAGAATGACATTTGCTCCCCCTGGAACTCCCTTTTCCTTCTCTGCTCCCAAAGTGGTCCTAGTTTTGTCTCGGGGACCACACAGAACAAGTCTGTTCTCTCTTCTTCCTGATTGTCCTTAGCTGTTAAAAGATCATCTTCGTGTCCTTTCCCCGATAACCCCCCAAATATGGATTCCCTGTTCCATCTTCCGCTGACCCTCAGTGTTCCCTTCTCTGGGCTAAGCATCCTCATCTTCTCTTTGGGGATGCTGCTGGGGAAAGCCACTTGCCTTAGTTAGCTTATTACTGCTTGACCTACATTTTGTTCCGAGTGTTTCTTATGGAAGCATTGATCTCTTCCAGGGCCTCCTCTATCTCCTGGGAGTTCTGAATCAGGGAGAGGTTCTGCTCCTCCAGCTGAGTGAAAATGTCCAGTAGCTGTTGAGGTTCTGTGAAGTACAGGTCCAGCTTCTCGGGGAAACAAAGTCCAGAGTTTACCTGTGCTCTGAGCCTCCTCCTGGTGCTAAGCACCCAGAGTGGAGGTTGTATTCCTTTTGTTATGGTGGGGGCAGGGGGATTTGGGGGCAGGGGTGAAGGCAGAGGAACAGCAGAAGAAAGAAGGCATGGGGTTTAGATTCTGATTTTTAGGGGTTACGTGCATCCTCCGAATCCAACTGCAGGTGCTCCTGACCTATGTTCTAGGCAATTTGAGGGTTTTTACCCCCTTCCCAGCAGTAGGGAGGGGTTTTGGTCCCTTTTAGGTCATGAGTTTCCCATGTGGTAGAGGCTCATGACCAGATAGAGGGACCAGGCTGTGGCTAGGATTTAGCATTCATTTGGTGGGTTGGCAGGGTGGGAGAGGGAGTCTGTCTGAAGCCATCAGGGGTCAATCCATTGCTAGGGTTGGGGGGTCATTGTGTGATTAAGATTAGGGGTCAGGTTCACTCATCAGTCTGAGTCTAGTGGCACGGTATGCTGGAATTGGAGTCAGGAAGACCTGAGTTCAAATGTGGCCTCAGACACTTACTAGCTGTGTGACCCTCGGCAGGTCACTTAATTTCTACCTCGGTTTCTTCATCTGTAAAATGGGGATAACAATAGCCCACCTCCCAGGGTTACTGTGAGGACAAAATGAGTTATTATTTCTAAAGCTCTTTATGACCAGAGTAGGGGGATAGGTGTGTGTGTGATGGGGGTGAAGGGTCCCTCTGTGGTTGGATTTAAGGGTCAGTCTCTGGTCAGAGTAAGAGATCACTGTGTGTTGGGGCTTATAGGATCATAGATTTGGAGATGAAGTAGGCCCCTCATTCACAGATGAAAAAAAATTGAGGCCCAGAGAAGTTGTAACTTGCCCAAGGCTTCACGTGTAGTAACTGGCAGTCAGGATTTGAACACAGGCCCTCTGACTCCAAATCCAGCATTCCCCCCATTTACTGCAATGGGGAAGAGAGAAAGGGGAAGGGGTCAGTTTTTGTCTGAGGTCAGTGTTTAGTTTAGGCGATGGATTACAATAAAACTAAGTCTCCCACAGGGGTAGGATTCAAACCCTTGGCATGACTTTGGTTTTCTTAACCCTCTGTTGTACCCACAGAGCTAACTGGCAGTTCTATGTCCCTCTGGGATGGTTCCAGGACCTCTGACTCAAGGCCCTGGTTTGAGGTGAGTTATAGAAGGAAGCTGTGGGTCACTGACCTCATCATCACTATCAACTTCATCTGTTCTGGAAGAGAGCTCTGTAGGACTTGACCTGCCAAGGAATTGCACCAGTCAGTGGCTTAGCAGAGTGATCGCTATGTCCCACATCCACACAGGAGTGGATGTTGCCCTCTAAGGATTTTCCCAGACTTGGTCTCTCAATCTGAGCTGGCTCCTCAAATTCGATGTGTCCAACATGAAATTTGTCCTCTGCTTTCCCAAGCTGGTCCCTCCTCCTAGCCCATCTAGCTTTGTTGAGGGGGGCGCCATGCTTCCTGTGCCCCAGGCCCTTGAAGCCGTCACCATCCTTGACTCTCCCCGCTCCTCCATACTTCATATTCAGATCATTCCCAGTCCTCTCACTCTACCACCCCCATATCTCTTGCATACATCCCTTTCTCTCCTCAAAATGCCCCAACCTGAGGTCATCATCACCCCCAGCCAAGACTACCAGAATGACTTCCTAGCTAATCAGCCTGTCTCTGGTCTCTCCTTGCCCTGCCCACATCTGCCAAATGAATCTTCTTAACTCCCAGGTACAACCCTGGCAGTTCCCTCCTCACAAATCTGGACATATCCCTTCCCTCTGCAACCTCCCTTTCCGGATTTATTTCATATTACTCCACATATTCTGTATTGCAGCCAGACTGTATTCCTAGCTATTGCCTGAGCTTTTCACATCATTACCAGCCCCTGTGAATTTCTCCTAAACCATCATCCCCCATGCCTAGAATGCATTCTCTCCTCAGAATTATTTCTCAGAATCTGTATCATCTTTTCATGACTTAGCTCAGATGCCACCTTCTCTTCTGCCCTACATTCAGCCCTCTCCTTCTTATCCTAATTAAAAATATTCTCACCTTTTTCTCAAATTATTCTAGAGCGCTTTGTTTAAGCCTTTATAATACCTTGCATTACATTTATTTGGGCATACGTTGTATCTCTCAACTTTCAGAATGGAAGCGTTTTTGAGAGCAGAGACCATATTTTTTTTTTTTTTAACCTATTTATCCCCAGGGCCTAGCACATAGGAATGGGGCCAGGGCCTGGGATCTTAGTGGTACAGGGATCTCCCAGATGAGCAAACTCCTTCTACCAGTGCAGGTTACTTCTTAGCACTTACTAAACTGGCTCTTTCCTACTTTTGCAGCCCTGCCAAGACCTCTACAATCCAGTTACCCTGGCCCACTTGTAGCTCAAGCTTTTGCATTGGCTCTTCCCCCATACCTGGGATGTTACCCCTCTTCACCTCCACCTTGTAGTTCCCCTGGCTTCCTCTCAACTCAAATGCCATCCTCTTCAGGAGGCCTTTCCTTAATTTGCCCTTCCTCCAACTCCGGCAACTGCAAATGCCTTCTCTTTTCAGATTGCCTTTGTCTACTCTGTCTGGATCTAGTTATTTACATGCTGTTTCCTGTATTGGGATGGATGCTTCTGGAGGGCACTGCATGGAAACCTAGTAAATGCTTCATAAACACTCATCTATGGCCTGATCTTTGCTTCCATTTATACTCTTAGAGTATTACTTATAGCTCTGAGAAGTTCTGTGTCTTATTCCTTGTCACCACCAGTATGAGCAGGACCTAAGCCTTGGCCCTTGTGGCGTGCAGACCAGTTCTCTATTATGCCACCATGACCCCACAGCTAGGATCTAATTACTGAAGTGGTTGCCGTATTCGTCCTGGCACTGTTTCCACTGGCTTGCAACTATTTACCGTATTTTACATAATTGTAACTTTGAATAGTAAGATTCAAATGCAAGCAATCACTTTAAAGGGGCATATTATTCCCATGAATGGAGACCTCACTGCATGTGCACATACTAGATGTTTAATTAATGTTTATTGAATTGAATTGAGCTAGGAAGCCTAAAATTTCATTACAAGATGCAAAATGCTGATGGAGCCCTTTCTTCTCAGGTATGGACTGATGATCTTGAAAATCCCTTCTCACTTTTACATTCTATAATTGTGTCTATTCTATACATTCCACATAATTATAAGGGGGCTGAAACATATGTAAGTGCTGAGTATTTAACCTAAATGGATAACTCCCCTTCCCCCCTCCCAAACTTCAAAAATGGTTCCCCCTTTAAACATAGCCTAATTTATTTCTGCAGTCTACTGTCAGCAGCGGGCACAGGGGTGATCAGGTAACCTGGTGACGAGCACCCGTATTATGCTGGTTTAGAAATTTTCAAAAGAGAGAAATCAGCATGGTTGGAATAGCTCAGAAAGGCTATGATATGCCTGGTGCTTCTCTCTAAATTCTTTTGGTTTATGTTTTCCATTGGTTGCTATGTCCCACTGCCTGGGTCAGTAATAGACCAGGGTTCTGTCTCTGGCAGGGGCATCCAGGAAGTCTGGGAGCTCCCCCAGATATTGCCAATTTCCCCGAACTTCCCTCTCACCTGAGAATTTTTTTTAAAAAAGTCCCGTATGTAGCATGGAAAGAAATACTGGAGTAGGAGTCAGGAGACCTGGTTCTAATTCCAGCTCTACCATGTGCACCCTTGGGTAGAGTCACTCATAACCTCTCATGACCTCTGTTTCCCCCATTTATAAAATGATGGGATTAGAGTAGATAGTTTCAAAGGCCACTGCTAGCTCTGACATTTCGTGTTTTAAAATCCATTCCAGCTTGGATACTCCATGTTGTGCAGTCAGGTAGCATAATGGATAGAGTTTAGATCTCAGACACTTCCTAGCTGTGTGACCCTGGGCAAATCCCTTAACCTCTTTCTACCTCAGTTCCTCATCTGTAAATTGGGGATAATAATGGCACCTACCCGGCAGGGTGGTTGTGGGGATCAAATGAGATCATATTTACAAAGCACTCTACAACCTTAAAGTACGTCAACGTTGGCTATTCTTATGTCCTTCCAAGTTCCTTTCCCCTTTCTAACATTCTGGTTCTATGATCTTGTAGATGATGGCCTTTCTGGGTCCAAGCGCTGCAAACTCTTTCTCTCTTTGAATGTTGGCAGGAACAGCTGCCACAATCATGGGCAGAGGGAAGGTTTCTCTGGCGTCAATGGACGCTGCCCTGCCCTATGCTCGGGCAATCTCTGTGGGTTTGTTTCCTTCCCCTTTACAAAATGAGGGGGTGACGTGAGCATCGATCATCTCTTCCAGCTCTGACATTCTATGCTCTAAGGCCCTTTCCTGGTCTGACATTCTGTGCTCTAAGACCCCTTCCTGGTCTGACATTCTATGCTCTAAGTCCTTCCTGGTCTGACGTTCTATGTTCTAAGGCCCCTTCCTGGTCTGACATTCTATGCTCTAAGGCCCTTCCTGGTCTGACATTCTATGCTCTAAGGCCCTTCCTGGTCTGACAATCTATGCTCTAAGGCCCTTCCTGGTCTCACATTCTATGCTCTAAGGCCCTTCCTGGTCTCACATTCTATGCTCTAAGCCCTTCCTGGTCTGACATTCTATGTCCTGAGGCCCTTCCTGGTCTGACATTCTATGCTCTAAGGCCCTTTCTGGTCTGATATTCTATGCTCTAAGGTCCCCCTCCAGCTCAATCATCTTTGTCCTAAGGCCCCTTTCCAGCTTTAATGTTCTATGTTCTGGGATCCCTTTTGACCTAAATATTTCACACCCCGTGTTCTAAGGCTGATGTAAAACTTTATGGTTTTGTGATATTTTTAAAAAACCCTGGCATGCCTCTCTCCTCCTCCAAACAGAGAAATGCAGTTCAGTCTCCTTCTCCCTCTCGTCCCCTTTCCTTTGTAATCTCTTCAAAATCGGGCAAGCCTAGTGCTGTCTTCCACCCCTGTCTGCTCCCCCAGACCTGGCCCAGGCCCTCCCTCCAAGCTTGGCTTACTCTTTCTTGCTGGGGCTCATGCTGAACAGAGGCTGTAAATCCTGGGATGAAGACGATGTGCGGGAGGATTTGTCCTCCTTGCTAATCATTATCTCGCTTGTGGATGACGAGGGGATGTTTGGGACGGGGATGTTCAGGCTGGATCTCTCACTGCTCTTTTGGGTCTCTGGAGAGAATAGAAAGATCCCTTTGGAGGGTCCTGCCCCAGAACATTAGGCACTTATTCCAAATGCCCCCATTCTCTCCCCTTTTCAGCCAGACAGAGTCACTTCCTAGCTCTGACCTGTGGCTGCTCATGTCATATCTTGGAATGAGCTCCTCCCGTAATAGGCAGTATCTAAGAAGTTCTTGCCTGATCCAGAGCCTTCTCAATATTAGGAACTCTGGTATTTTTTTTCCATTCTAATTTTTTTTTATTAATTTATTTTGATTTATCAACAATCACTTCCACAAACTTTTGAGTTTTAAATTTTCTCCCCTGCCCTCCCCCCCTCCCTCCCCAAGATAGCACGCAATCTGATACAGGCTCTACATATACATTCCTATTAAACATATTTTCACATTATTGATGTTGTAAGGAAGAATTAGAACCAATAGGAGGAACCACAAGAAAGAGAAAACAAAACACAACAGAAGAAAAAAAAATAGCAAATAGTATGCTTTGGTCTGCGTTCAAACTCCATAGTTCTTTCTTTGGATATGGATAGCATTTTCCATTATGAGGCCTTTGGAGATGTCTTAGATCCTTGCATTGCTGAGAAGGGTTAAGTCTATCAATGTTAGTCATTGTACAACGTGGCTATTACTGTGTACAATGTTCTCCTGGTTCTGCTCACTTCACTTAACATCAGACCATACAAGTCTTTCCAGGTTTTTCTGAAGTCCACCTGTTTATCATTTCTTATAGCACAATAGTATTCCATTACATTCATATATCACAACTTGTTCAGTCATTCCCCAGTTGATGGGCATCCTCTCAATTTCCAATTCTTTGCCATCACAAAAAGAGCTGCTGTAAATATTTTTGTACATGTGGGTCCTTTTCCCATTTTATGATCTCTTTGGGATACAGCCCTAGAAGTGCTATTGCTAGGTCAAAGGGCATGCACATTTTTATAGCCCTTTGGGCATAGTTTCAAATTGCTCTCCAAAATAGTTGGATCATTTCACAACTCCACCAACAATGCATTTAGTGTTCCAATTTTCCCACATCTTCTCCAACATTTATCATTTTCCTGTTTTGTCATGTTGGCCATTCTGATAGGTGTGATGTGGTACCTCAGAGTTGTTTTGATTTGCATTTCTCTAATCAATAGTGGTTTAGAGCATTTTTCCATATGACTATACATGGCTTTAATTTCTTCATCTGAGAACTGCCTGTTCATATCCTTTGACCATTTATCAATTGGGGAATGACTTGTATTCTTATAAATTTGACTTAGTTCTTTATATATTTTAGAAATGAGTCCCTTATCAGAGACATTGGTTGTAAAAATTCTTTCCCAATTTTCTACTTCCCTTCTAATCTTGGTTGAATTGGCTTTGTTTGTGCGAAAACTTATCAATTTATTGTAATCAAAATTATCCATTTTGCATTTTGTAATGTTCTCTATCTCCTGTTTGGTCATGAATTCTTCTGTTCTCCATAAATCTCCTTGCTCTCCCAGTTCACTTACAGTAGCCTTTATATCTAAATCATGAACCTATTTTGACTTTATTTTGGTATATGGTGTGAGATTTTGGTCTATGCCTAGTTTCTGCCATATTCTTTTCCAGTTTCTAGTGCAACCCCAGGCACTCTGGTATTGCAGAAAGCATTATGGGAGTCATGAGACACGAGTTCCAGTCCCAGCTTTCTCACTAACAAACTGTGTGCCCTTAGATGAGTTACTTTCCCTCTTTGGGTCCCTGTAAAATTTAGGGATTAGACCAGACGCTCTCTTACATTCCTTCCAGCCCAAATAGCCCACAGATCTGATTCTGAGACTGCTTGTGTCTGGATAGATGCTCCAATGTGTCTGTCTTGGATTACTGAATTCTTGCCTGTCCTCCCTCGTCTTTGATTATCTCCCTAAGGACAAAGACTGTCTCACTTTAGTTGTATCCCCATTGCCCATCACAGTATCTAGCATATAATAAGAGCTTATTGATTGAAAGGTTGCTATTTGTGGGCCTTTGGGTATGACTCTACCTGCCTGGATACTGACCTTCTGCCTGCTCTGAGCTCAGGTGACTTCCCATCTGTTGGAAAGGCTCTGTTTTACTGATGCCCAAGATCTGTCCTGGTGTGACCCAACAGGTAGGGGCTTTGCAAATCATAGGGATGGAGGGGTAACATTTAGACAGTCCCTCTCAGACTCAACCCCTTGGTCTCCCCCTCCTTCCTCCTGTTACCTTTTTCGGTGGGTAAAAACGGAATAGTCTCTTTTTGTTGGTTTAAGGTCATCCTGGCAGCAGCATGGGCCAAATGCTTCCTGGCATGGGTCATCAGCCAATCCCTGGGGGACAGCTTATAGAGGAAATCCTTATAGATTTTGAAAATCTGGACATTGTCTTCAAACTTGGATATCTCGCTGGGCCGGAATTCAAGGAAGAGATATTGTAAAGGTTAAGCCAATGGTACATGACCACAGGTTCCCCAACCCGTCAGAATGTCACCTTTCTATTCCTCACATTCCTATTTCTAACCCTCCCAGAATATTAAAAGTGTTAAGGTTCACAGAGACCACCTAGCCCATTTGACCAAGGAATGGGGAACACACTGGCCCAATATCACACAGTTAGGGGCAGAGCCAGAATTTGTTGTAATGGAAAAGATGCTGAATTTTGGAATCACAGAATCTGAGTTTGAATTCCATTTCTTGTATTTTCCACTTGTGTGATCTCAGGCAAATTGCTAAACCACTCTGGGCTTCTGTCTCCTCATCTGCAAAATGATGGAGTTGGTCTAGACCAGAGGTTCCCAAACTTCTTTGGCCTACCATCCCCTTTTAAAAAAAAATTACCCAACAGCCCCCGGAAATCTACTTTCTTTAGCCCTTTAATGTTTTTTTTTTTAATTTTAGTCATTTCAAAAATATAATTTTTTTAAAAGATACATCTTAAATTTAATAATTTATTATAAATTTGTGAGTTTTTTCCTGCATTGGTATTTTGATGATACAATATTGTATCATATAACTGTGTATTACATATATGTGTGAGTATGGTCACCTGTGAGAAGGCTGTGTCAGTTGGAACTGCTAATGACCTGACATTGTGGGTGGGATTCTGTGAACTATGTGTGTCCTTGTCACCCAGTCTCTTCCCATTCCTCTCATTCCATCCTTTTTTCCTACTTTTCCACCCCCTTCCTTTCTTTAAAAAAAAATTAGAGAGGTAGCAGATCAGTAGAAAGAACACTGGACTGGGTATAATAATAATAATAACAATATTTACATATGCCAGGCACCGTGCTAAGTGCTTTATAAATATTATCTCATTTGATCCTTACAACAACTGTGGGAGATAGGTGCTACTATTATCCCCATTTTACAGATGAGGAAACTGAGGCAAACAGGAGTTAAGTGGCTTGCCCAGGATTGCACAGATAGTAAGTGTCTAAGACCACATTTGAACTTGGGTCTTCCTGACTGCAGGCCCAGCACTCTATCTACTATACTACCTACCCACCTAAAATGACCTTGAGAGGTCAGCTGGATCATTCCCGTACTTCCTGCTTAGGTTGAACAGGATTCTATTTGGGAAATGCCTCCTAAAGGAGCAGGAGGCAGCTAGGTGATGCAGTGGATAGAGCACCAGCCCTGAAGTCAGGAGGACCTGAGTTCAAATCTGGCCTCAGACCAAACATTTGACACTTACTAGCTGTGTGACCCCGGGCAAGTCACTTAACCCCAATTGCCTAAAAAAAAACTTTTAAAAAAAGAAATAGGGGAAGGAGCAGCTAGATGGTGCAGTGAATAGAGCACTAGCCCTGGAGTTAGGGGGACCTGAGTTCAAATTTGGTACCGGATGGTTACTGGCTGTATGACCCTGGGCAAGTCACTCAACCCTGATTGCCTCTGGGGGCAGGAAGGAAGTAGGGAAGCTTCACAATGTTTTTCCCCTCTATTGACTGAAGTCCTAGGATGATTAATAATAACAACATCCATATAATCATATATATGATTAATAATAACAATAACAAAAACAATAATAACGAATAGTAGGAGTGGGCATTTATAAAGTGCTTTACCATTTGCAAAGAGCTTTTCATACATTATTTCATTTGACGGATGGTCTAGTCCTAGCTTTGCTGCTGCCTCGCTGTGTAACTGTGATTAAATCACTGCAGCCCTCAGGCTTCAATTTTCCCATCTGTCACATGGGGATAAGTAGCTGCCCCCTGGCTACCTCACTTCGTGGTGATCCCTCGGAGTCACTAGAGCAGGGGAATGGTGTTTTAGGAAGGTCGGTCTGGAGTTGGGGGAGGGTAATTTCTCTGAGCCTCAGTTTCCTCCTTTGTAAAACAAAGCATAACGGAAGCATAAATCCAGTGCTAAACGGGACCTTAGAGGACATCCAATCCAACTCCCTCATTAGACAAAGGAAGAAAATGAGACCCAGAGAGCTTAAATCACCTGCTCAAAGTCACACAGTAAAACAAGCAGTATTTGAACCTAGATCCTCTGATTCTCAATCTGGGTCTCTTTCCACTGTACCCGAAGAGATGATCTCCCCTCCACATTTCAGCCCTCAGTATTACAGTTCTATGCCCCTAAGATGAATAAAGAGGCTTTCCCCCTAATGCGATGCCTTTTCTGACTCTCTCTGGAAGGAAAGTGGGGAAACTGTCACCTTTTCACCGTTAAGATTTGTGCTGTGATATCTCGGATTTCAATGATCTTCTCCATCTTCACCTTGGCCTCCTTTTCAGCTCTATGACAGAAGGAAGACTTGTTATGAGAGGTAGCCGGACCACCAGCTAGTCAGTCTCATCAGCTGCAGACCCAGCCTAAATTAAAGAATAAACTCCCTTCGAGAAAAAGTTCAATCTAAAGAAAAAAGAAAGTTTGATCTAGAAAGATTAGGGAGCAGTCTTCCATCTTGCTTTCCTTTGGCCTAAGCAAAGAGAGAGGGTCAAAATTTTGGAATATAGGAAATTGAAGGTGCCTAGAGAGGTCATTTGGTCCATTCCCATGCCTCCGGCTTAGGGTGAAGAGGTTTCTTCTTGGGAAATGCGTTCTAAAGAAGCAAGGAGGCTTAATAATGTTTTACCTTCTAATAACTGAAATCCTATTTATCCTTCAAGGCCTAGCTCTAGTCCTGCCTGCTTCAGAAAGTTTTCCTTGACAATGATAGCTCACAATGGCTATCCCTCCTCTGGACTCTTCTAGCACTATCTAATGTCAGTATAGAGCTAAATTATAGCCTGTCTTTAATGTATGTGTATTTTCCCTCCCTTCTACTTAACTATCTGCATCACCTTTGACAAGCCATTTCCTCTGGTGTAGGCCTCAATTTTTTCATCTCTAGAAGGAGGAAATTATTCAGAGGGGTCAAACTCGAAGTTGGGACACAAACAGCCCTGAACCAGATTAAAATGCCATTGGGAAACATTTAACAAAACAAACAAAAATGCAGTACAACATAGATAATGTTAATTTGTGGTTTTCTAAGTCAATAGGTGGCGCCCTGGATCGGTTTCTGTTTGAGTTTGACACCACTGATTTAGAGGATTTTCAGTTCTTGGTCTTATGAAAAACCTACTACCTTGGAAGCTGCTGGAAGGCAGGAGTAGTTTCTCATTTCTCTTTGTATCTCCCCGTGCCTAGAGCTGTGCATGTAGTAGGCATATATAAATACTTGGTTAGTTGGTTGGCACAAGAATCTCTCTGTCCCATAAGGTGTGAAACTCATTACAGTTAATAGTTACTCATATTTCTCTAGTGCTAAATTTACGAAATGCTTTCCTCACAACCATCCTGTGGGTAAATAGAAGCCAACGCAGGTTAAAGAGACCTGCCCAAGTCCAGTGCTCTTTCCGTTATACCACAATCCTTCTTCTCAGCACAAGTCAACCAGTTACCCCAGGCAGGCCACTTATCCTTTCTGCACATCAGTTTCCCCATCTGTAGAACGAGTGGGTTGACTAGATGACACCCACAGTCTCTTCCATTTCTCGAATGATGAATCCCGTGATTCTAAGTCACATTGATTCTCTGGCTCTCCCTCAGTTTCCTTATCTATTAAAGGAAGAGGTGGATTGTGAGGTCCCTTCCAGTTCCAGTTATATGACCCTGTGGTCTGTGCTACTCCTTCCATGCTTCATCCGTGGACCCTGTTTGAGTATTCCCTCCTCAGTTTCTTATCCATCTTCTTTCATGGATGCTATGAACAAGATCTACCCAATGAGTCACAGGACTTCCTTCCCTGGGTCTGTTTATATTTTGAGAGTAACCAAGTGTTTTCCCAGCAATGCACATCTTAAAATGTGCAATTCTGAAGAATGAAAAGTTTTGCATAACCAACAGTCAATGGAGAAATACATGGTGGGTGCAAGGGGATGACAGCGTATTTCCAATGATGACGTATTTGAGGTCATCCTATGCATGCGGCTATCAGGGAGGAAACATGTTTAGAAAAGGAGATGGGCTGCTCAGATGATGTGGTTGAAGAAATAATTGATGCATAGCCTGTGTTCTCCATTGATATCTTCAAAATGTAAAAACAACGGAAATTGGCTACCACACCAAGTCTAAACTTTCCTTCCCGTTTTTTAAGGATCTCTTTGGTCTAACTTCAATTTGGACTCTTCTCCAACATATATCTTCCACTTCAGCCACGCCCAGCTCCTCATTGTCCTTGTCTTGGCCTTGGTAATTCCTAGACCCCATAACAGAGCCGAACACAAAGCTAGGTTTGTGTTCGATGTGCTGGCTTAACTTATGGTCAACCCAACATTGACTGATCCACCAAATACTTGAAAAAGTTACCGGCTGGCAGAAACTAATGAAGGACAGGGGTACTAGCTAGGTGGACCCTGGTGGGTCTTAAAGGACCATATCCTTCCCTTCATGGGTAAGGAGAATATGGGCAAGACTAAAGGCCCAGTGGAGATACAGGTTCTGAGCAGATCAGACCTTGGTGGGAACAGGAGGAGTCCATAATTTGGAGAATGAAAAGAGCACAGACTTGGCCTTTACAAAATGGTAGCCTAAGAACAGACATGATACACTAGGGAGAGGGAATGGAGAGTTACCCTCAATTAATTTTGTCTCTTCACATTTGGCTGGGCAAAAGTTGGTTTAAAAGGGCTGAGTAGAGGCTATTCTTCCTAGAACCAGCCTTCAAGCTTAGTGCTTGAGGACAGGGGGATGGGCTAGATGACCTCTCAAGTTTCCTTTGCCTTCTAGGATTATAAAGGGAACAGGGGCTATTGGTAAGACCTCCAACCCATGTGGTTAGGTTCCTCTAGGACAATGGCTATGAATACCCAGGATAAATAGTGACCTTTGACATGTGTTTGTGCAGCAGTGAAGCTAAAACTAAAGTTAGGATTAAGGTTTTAGTATTAGAGATTGAGTTAGGATTTAAAGATACGATTAGGTTTTTTAGCAATGGGAATAGAGGGGATTATGACTTTCGGGTCAGAGACAGAGTTAGTTTTTAATACAGTGCTTACGAGTGTTTGGGTTTAGGATTAGACTAGGGTACACGCCCCAGTTTAAGGCTTGGTTAGGTGCTTATGGAAAGAGCCAAAACCTAAAAGTATGGCCCCATTTCATTGGAGCGTTAAATCTGGGTATATTGATACTGCCGTAGAAGCGCACGGTACATGGTCCTCCTCTGCCCTGTGAATAGAATACTTTTCCTGGACTGACACCATTAGGGTGTAGTGGGAGGCCAGATTCTCCCCCTTTTCCTTTCTACGCAGGGATCTATGGAAGTTTTCCCACTGTGAGTTTCTGTGGCTCAGCCTCTAGGCTACAGGATAGTTTTTGATCCTCAGTTATTGAGTATAACCACTGGACCTAGAGAGTTAAGGTTGGGAGACACCATCTCGCCCCAGTGATACTTGTCAGCTGCCCCTCCACTGTTCTCATGGGCCTTGCCCCCATGGCTGCACCTTCCCCCCCTTGGTTTACATTCTCGTGGCCTGCACGGAGTTTCGATCGTTCTCCTTCAGGAACTCATCAAACAGAGTCGCGTCCTTCTCAAGGAACTTTTCTGCCTTCTCCAGCTTCATCTCTTCCTTGGTGGCCAACATTTCCAGCCTCAGGATCTCCTCTCTCTTCACCTCCAGGGCATACTAAGGGCCAACAAACCACACCTTGGGGACACAGTTCTAAGGGTTCTCCATGTCCTCCCCAGTCTTGGCCTCAGGAACATACACGGGGTCTACCCTCGATCTTGTGGGAAAGGGGGCATGATGGAAGAGAAGAGGGGAGGGAACAAAAATAGAAAGAAAGAAGGATGGGGAGAAACTGTGAGTATAAGAAGGAAGGTTGTTGTGTTTGTCCTTTGTTCTTGAAGAGGACCATGACATCAGGGAGGTGATGACATGACTTGTATTTGACTTTGATTTCAGTGAGGGAGGGCTGTGCGAGGTCACCAGCCTCACTTTCTCCTCCAGAGCCATCTGGGACCAGTAGCCAGATATTCATCAGGACAACTGGAGATGGCCCAGGATGTAATGGGAGACCCTGATCCTTTTAAGCTAAGGTCTTTTCAGGTTCTCACTTTGAGTGAGACAACACCCATTCAGTGAATAGGTCTCTTTAAGAAGTGAGTCAAGGGATGACCCTTGAAAAATCAAACTGAGAGGAGAAGACCCTCAGGGTTGCTGGCCAAAGGAGAAACAGTTACTATTTACATTCACTCTGAGCCAGGAGGGCCCAAAAAATAGCCATTAAGTGGTACTTGGGCAGGGCAGGGCCCTATTATTGTCCAATCTGTGAGCTCCAGAATTGAGTTTAAGGTGTGGTCTTTGAGAGAGAAATCTAGCCAATAAACCCCAAGTTAATTAGGCAGTTTTCACTCATCAAAATTTGTCTTCCTTTGGGCAGAACACCCTCAGGTAAGGGAGGAAGAGAGGGGAAGTGAAGGAGGAGAGAGGAGAGGAGAGAGGAAAGAAGGAGGGAAGGAAGGAAGGAGGGAAGGAAAGATGGAAGGAAGGAAGGAAGGGCCGAGGAAGAATATGCCTTTCTTCACCCATCAGACTACACCTACCATTTCTGTGCTGACCCGTACACCTGGAATACATTCTCTCCTAATTCTCTCTTCTCAGAATCCTCCACTTGCCTTCAGAGCTCAAGTATAGCCTCACTTTCCCCAGGAACCCTTTCCTCATTCTTCCAGTTTCTAGGGTCTCTGCTGTCCCCCACATTACCCCATACTGATTTTCCATATTCTTCTCTGGGGAAGGACAAACAGTGTTGGATTTTTGTGTTTGTATTCTTGCTCTCTGACAGCACCTGACAAATACTTATTAATTAATTGACTAGCCCTGAGGAAGGCACCTGGAAGGTCTCTGAGGGCCCTTCTGGCTCTAATTCCTATCACTTATGCTCAGCCTCCTCTCACGTTCAGGGCCTGCCTGTAGCCAGAATATAAAAGCAGGAAGAAGGAATTCCCTGCTGGTGCTGGAGGCCCATTTGTAAGATGGCTGTGTACCACCTTGTGCTGGAGAAAAAGGAAGGAGAATCAGAGCTAATAGCTGGCATTTACGTATGTTACTTTATTTGAGCCTCATGACAACCCTGGGAAGTAGGTGCTACCATTACCCCCATTTTACAGATGAGGAAACTGAGGCTGAGAGAGGTTAAATGAACTTGCCTCGACATGCCTTCTGAACCCTTCCCTACTCTCTCTGGCATGTCTGTGTCGAAGGTCACAGGACTCCGAAAGGAGTATCAGCATTAAGGAGAGAGACCACCCTTCTATTGCCCATCCTGACAACTCACAGGTATGATGGAGGTGATCCGATACCTATCTTAACACTTGCAGGAGTCAAAGTGGGAATGACTCACACCACGTGTAAGAGGGGATGGCTCAAACCCTTGAGAGCAGGGGTCTGCTAATCCCTCAGGCTGATGCAGCTTTCCCACTACCTGAATCTATCTTTGATCCCCACTCATGTCCCATGGTAGGGAGTGGGGAGGAGAGGAGAGACGTTGACCATGAAATCTTAGGGTAAGAGTCACAGGCTCCCAAGCCTGGGGTGAGGGGTGGGGAGGGGTCAGAAATGACTTTGAAGATAATCTACTCCAATCTCTTCATTTTATGGATTAGAAGACTGAGGTACAGAGGGGTTAAGCCCTTAAACAAGGCCACTCAGGAAAGAAGAGCTGATTTTGAAGACAGTTCCCACTGGAAGCATCATGGTATAGGAGAAAGGACATTGGCTCAGGAGTCAGAGGTCAAGGGGTCAAGACCTGCCTCTAGAAATACCTGCATGATATTGGGTGGGTTAGTTGATCTCACTGGACCTCAGTTTCCCTAAGTGTAAAATGAGGGGGGGAGGATGGACTCAATGTCTTCTGAGGTCCCCAGATCTATGATCCTCTTCTCTAACCCCAAAGCTAGTAAATAGACTTTTGTATGACCAATGATGGTACCAGTTAGGGTGTGCTTTATTCTTGGCAAACTAGGGAAACAGGAGGATCGCCCTTGATTAGGCAGCTCTTGTGAGGGAGGAAGGGAACCTGCTACTGTGTGCCTACCAGTTTCTTAAAGTAGAATTCCTGGAGATTTCCGACTGTTTATTGAAGTGGCAGAAAGGGACACTCTTAAGTAGAAAAAAAATGATAATAAGGGTGACGATAATAGCCAGAAGTTATATAGCACTTCAAGGTTTCACATACATTATCTCATCTGGTCCTCACAATAACCCTATGAGATAGAAGGTATTACCCTCATTTTACATATGGGGAAACAGGCTGAGAGAGGTTAAATGACTTGCCCAGAGTCACGCAACTAGTGAATGTTTGAGGCAGGATTTGAACTCAGGTCTTTTGACTCTTAAGTCCAGCATTGTCCCCTGGGCTACCTAGTTACATAGATGGGCAGGCAGCACTGGCTAAGGGACCAGTAAGTTATGTGATATAGCCCTTCAGTTGTTCAGTAATGATGATAAAAAAGAAAAAATGAAAAGAAAATAAATGATTGACAGTGGAGCTAGGAAGGATAGACTGGGATAGGCTTGGGTTCAAACAGCATTATCCACTGCCCTTCCAGGCATTAGCCAGTCTCTCCTAGCGGTACTCAGAAAGATTAGGCTACCCTCTCGCCTCTTTCCCTTGGGGGAAGAAATGAAGAGAATGGTCCCTAGAAGGGGAGAATTTTGATAGGTCTGCAAAGACGTCAGGGCTGCTGAGAGATGTCAGGGGAACTAAGTCACGGAACAGAGGTCGCAGCTGTGGACAGTATCCCTCAGGAAGTGCTCAGCCTCTCCGTCATGCTGGTGTCCACATAGGAAAGCAGGGGGTAGAATGGGGCCCCTGCTGATATTGGACACTAGCTTCATGGTATGATTTGTGTCAGAGGAGGCAGAGAGGAAAGGTAGGACTGGGCATAGGACGATGCAGGTGTAGGGCTCAGGGGCTCCTGGACGGCTTTTCTTACATGTCTCTGAATCTATCTCTCCTCCTCCCCTTGCCCTATTGTCTTGGTGCTTCTTGGGAGAGGTCTGAGCGCTGGTCTGTGGCCCTGGGTGGCCCAAGGCCCGAGAACACCAAAGGATTGAGAAGCTCTAACTCTGTCAAGGGGGTACCAGAGGTACCTGTTTTCCTGTACAGTATATTCAGAGACCTTTTCTCTTCCCTAGAGCACAGGCATTTCAGGGGTCTTGGGATCTTAGCACAAGTCAATAAGGGTACGGGAGAGGAAAGAGGGTGAAGGAGAAGGCAAGGAAGGAGGAGGCAAGGAGAGAAGAGAAAGAACAGAGGTTTGGGAAAACAAAATGAGAAGAGGAAAGGGCAAGTTTGCTTTTCGAGTAAGGGGTGAGGACTGAAGCTGCCAAAAGACTTTGAAGAAGCCAGGCCAAGAGCACCCTTCCCATTTTCCTCATTTGTCCCCTTTCTGTGTCCCAACCTTCTTTCCATGCTTTTTGTTTTAAGCCCTGTCACCCCTGAAGAAACCACCAAGCTCCAGAAACAAACTCATTCTACTCAAGGGGACTGGCAAAGGCCATTCCTTGGGAATCTCCCCTCCCCTCCAGACTTCCCCCTTCACCATACCAGATGTCTCCCTGCTCCCTCCAGTACATGGGGGCATAGACTTTTCAATATTCGGGAGGGTGAAGAGGAGGCAAGCTAGGCCTATCCCTCAATAGCATGCTCTGGGGCCCCACCGCCTTGACCCATCCCACTGGTCCCTTTGAGAACATTAGGGACACCTTCATGGTGGGGTGTTCAGGAGAGCCATATTGGAAACTGGTGTTAAGGGAATTGGACTGTCCATTCTGGGGACTCCGTCCACGGGGAAGCTACCTGGATCAGAAACATTTGTCTCTTCTTTTCAATGTAGCTGGCCAAGCTCTCTCTCTCGATCTTCTTATCTGCAATGACAGAAAGATCTTAAGACTTAGAGCCAGAAGGGACTTTAGAGGTCATCTGACCCAACATCCTTTACATTCAGATGCCCTCCTGAGATTGTCCCCAAAGCCCCACTACGCCACACCACTGTCCCTACTCTCTGCACCCTCTGGTCCATGCTTCACACCCCAGCAAGACAAGCCTTTCTCATGAACACATTTGGCCCTGATGCTTTACCTCCCTAGCGTGATGAATTAAAATTCAAACTCCTTAGCCTCAAACTCCAAAGCCACCCCCATTCTGGTGCTGCCCTCCCTACATTTTAAGGCAGTAGAGTTCAGTGAAAAGGAAAAAAAAAGAGGGGATTGGGGCTAAACTTGAAGTCAAGCAATCTGGGTTTGAATTCCGCTTCTGACCCTAGCAGTGGAACCAAAGGCAAGTCATTTTTATCTTTCTGAGCTTCAGTTTCCCCATCTGGAAAATGGGGGCAATAATCTTTACAATATCTACCTCCCAGGGTTATTGTGAAGAAAATACGTTATAAACTAGAGGCAGCTAGGTGGCTCCATAGTGCATGTAGTATTGGGCCTAGGGTCAGGAAGACTGAGTTCAAATGTAGCTTCAGACAATACCCAATTGTGTGACCCTGGGCAAGTCACCAAACCTGCCTCAGTTTCCTCAAACTGTAAAATGAGGATAATAATAGCACCTATCTACTTGGCGTGTTATGAAGATATCTACGTCTCCTCACTGTTGTGAGGATGAGTTAATATTTGTAAAGTGCTTTGCACAGTGCTAGGAACGTAGTAGGCACTGTATGAATACTAGTTATTTTATATTATTAAACTGTAAAAGTCTAGTAAAATGTGAGCTTTATTTTTACTTCTACCCTCTTTCAGTGGGAGGGGAGGGGTATGTGATCTCTCATCCTGAGGGTGTTCTCATCTACTGGAGCAGACCGTGACTGATAATGTTTCATTCTGTGTAACCATTACCATCTTCCAAAATGCTGGAGGCCATCCTCTGGGTATTTTAAAAAATGTTTTATTGATAATACTAAAGGTTGAATATAATTATTAACTTGTATTTCTTCCTTCTGTGTACTCTAATCTCTTTCAGGCCTGTTCTGCAAATCCCCTGCTATCTTCCATATTTCTTCTCATACTATTCCTTTTGCCTTGGGGTGCTTTTTCTCTCTAATTATTTCTCTCTCTTATTCCTACCAGTCCTTTAGAGTCTCCCCAAGTCAGTCCATGTAAGATCCCTGCCAGTGATTTCATATAAGTCAAGTCAACAAGCATTTATTAAGTACCTACTGTATGCCAGGTACCTCTCCTGAGTCCTAATTGGCAATTTTGGCCTTGGGGCAAGAAGTATGAAATGTACCCTCAAATCAACCTTTTAAGACAAATTAATTTGAGTAGGAAGGTGGATGAGAGACCCCAAAAGGCTGCTGTGAGAATGAGCTGAAGAGGGTAGGGCTGGGCCAGGGAAGATTTCAGCTGGGATGAGGCTGTGGTGGGCATGGGTAGAAGGTGGAGGATTGTTTTTCTTTAATTTTTTTCTCTTGATATCTTTGACTTTTACATAACCTGCCTTTTCCGATATATTCCTTCCTCCTCCCTCCTCAGAGAGCCACCCCTTATAACAAAGAATTTAGAAAAGAGAAAAGAAAAACAGTTGAGCCACACAAGCCAACACATTTACCAAGTTCAATGTTATAGGTATTGTTCCACACTGGTAACTCCCTACCTCTGAAAGAAGAGAGAGATGTATTTTTTTTTTTTGCTTTTTGGTGAGACATTAGGAGTTAAGTGACTTGCCCAGGGTCACACAGCTAGTAGGTGTCAAGTGGAGAGATGCATTCTTCTGCCTCTTCTTTGGGACCAAGCTTGGTCATTGCAATTTCACAGCTTATGGTTATGTTCCATGGTTCTTTCTCTTTGCATCACTGTGGTGATTATGTAGATTATGTCCTGGATCAGTCCATGTAAATCTTCTCAAGCTTCTCTGTCGTCTTTATAGTCATCATTTGTTACAGTGCAGTAATATCCTATTACATTCATCTACCACAACGCCAGCCTTTCCCCAGTTAATGGGCATCTATGTTTTGTTTCCAGTTTTTTGCTGCTTCTAGGAACATTTTGGTGTTTATAGGATATTGTGAATGCTTCTGAATTGGATTGTTCTTGCTAAGTAGATGCTAAATTTAGTTGTTTCTTAACTGCTAACGGTATATAAGGGTTCTGGCCCTGGATCCTGAGATTCAGGCTTCCAAAAACCAGGGTCAGTCTTAGGACTTCTCATACATCATTCCTTGGCTTGTGCACCAACTTAGGGTGTCTGAAGAAAATGTTAACAGTATGGCTTGTGTCAAGTACAGACCCTAAGAAGAAGAGATGTAAGATGACAATTCCCCTCAGAGGTGGGATCTCAACAGATATGGATCATTGCATATATTTTTAGATTTTTTTTTTGATGTATTGATTGGTTTTTCTGATTTTTTTTCTCTTTTTCTTTTAAAAATATTTGTTACATGGGATGGCTGATGGGGGATAAGGGAGGAATTGGGGAAAATTTAAACAGTGTAAAAAAACAAAAGATTTTAATAAAAATTTTTTTAAAAGACTATAGATTATATCTAAGTCACTACAGCTATAGGTTAAAAGGTCCCTCTCAACTTATGTAAAAGCACTCAAGTTAACTATATATATATATATATATATATATATATATATATATATATATATATATATATAAGAGCCTTTATTTCAAACATAGAAATAATGGGAAAAAACCCCAAGGCTTCACAAGAATCCATAAAGAGTCGAGACAATTCTTCTACCATCTCTAGTCCATCTCACTTTGCTCTTTGGGCTACAAATATAGCTCTCCAGTCTCATAGTACTGTTCTGTGGTTGAGATGTCCCCAGAAGGGAATCACATTTCATGCCAATAGAGAGATGGCCCACTTTTTCTCTGTTGAGCCCCACCAACCTCTAGGGACCTATGTGATTTTCTAGACTTATAGTGCTACATAGGGTTTGAGGGCTCCCTGAAAAAGAATTTTTCACTTGGTACTGAAAGTGAGCCGCCATTCCTCTTTCCATCACCCTGGCACAGTCCACGTAACTCACAACAGCACTCATGAGCAAAGTCCCTGTTGGTTATTTTATACTGTGACTTAATCCATTGCTGATCATCCAGTTCCTGGGCCTCTTGCTTGTTTCTCTCCTCTCCAAAAAGGAATTTGTTTTTATCCAGGATAGGTCCCTCTTCCTCTTCCTCTTCCAGGAGGTTGAGACAAGTACTTTGACATTGACCAGGAACTTGGTATTAGCCAAGAAATTTCCCCTTCACTCTTCCAATGAGATCCTTCATATTATCTTTTATTTTTTAGTCTTTTGACTTTGTTTTATTGTTTCTTGATGTCTCATGAAGCCATTAACTTGCATTTAGTCAATACAAGTTTTTAAGGATATTCAGTATTTTTTTGTGTCTTTTTTACTAAGCTGTTAATTCTCTTCTCATAATTTTCTTGCATTACTCTTATTTCTTTTCCCAATTTTTCCTCTCTCTTATTTGATTTTAAAAATCCTTTTTTTAAAAGCTCTGCTAAGAATTCTTGCTGGGCTCATGTCCAATCCACCTTTTGTTTTGAGGCTTTCCTTATAGGTGTTTTCAAGTCATTGTCTTCTTCTGAGTTTGTGTGTTGAGCTTTCCTGTCACCATAGTAGCTTTTTATGGTCAGATTCTTTGTTGTTGGTGTTGCCTCATTTTTCCAGCCTATTTCTTGACTTTGGACTTTATGTTAAAGTCGGGCTCTGCTACCTCTGGGGATGGGGTAGGGGAATGTCTAGCCCAAACTTCTGTCTTTTATGTGCTTCTGCCACTGTTACAGCTCGGTGGTTACCTAGTTTTGGGGGCTTCCAAAGTAGTGTAAACTGGGGAGAGGTTGGAGAGACTGTCCCAGCCTGTGCTGTGTTCTGTGCTCTCTTGTGATTGTGACTACTTTTCTCCACCCTGGAACTGTGACCTAGAGATGGGTAATGGACAACAGAGCTGCCCAATATCACCTGATCCTGCATCTGCTCCTGGTACAATGGTCATCTGGGATCTCTTTCTGATGAGGTGTTCAATCTCCTTCACGTTTCTGACTCTTAGCTGCTCTGCCTGCTGCCACCCCACAACCCATAGCTGGTGTCACTTCTACCACTACCACCATGCCATGCTCCTGGCCAGCCCCAACCCCAGCATCTGAGGCTTCTCTTTCTGGCTTCCTAAACTTCCCTGGGCTAGAAAGCTTACTGTGATTTTTTTTTGTTGGCTTTCCCAGGTCAAAATTTGGTTTGACACACTTTTTCAAGTTTTAGAGGGAAGCATTGGGAGAGCTGAGCCAAAAAGCTGACTTCACTCTGCCATCTTGGCTTTACCTCTCTCCCCTCTCTCTTAGGGAGAAAGGGTCTAGGGATGCTTGTCACTCCACCAGTGCTCTGGGTAGCTCCTATCCCTCCTAATATATAGTGCCCACTTGAGGAATTCCATTGATTCTCTATCACTGCCTCTCAAAAGCTGCTCTCCTTAGATCTTCCCATGTGGGGAGGGTTGCCCCCTAAGTAGCCTTTTCCTTCCCCAAAGATTCAAGTTTGGTTTCTGGTCTCCAAACAATGGACTTGCTGTATCCTATACAACTCCAGCACTGTCCAAGAACATGAGAATGGAGGACCTAACAGTTGGGACTCATTAAAGGCATGGGTTATTTGACTCTAGAAACTCTAGTGCAATACCCTAGATATTGTAGGGTCTTTACATCAGTTGAAAAGAATAATCTGCTTTACTGAGAGTTCCTGTGAACTCCATTCCTGAATCATTAAAAAAAAAAAGGGCAAGCATTTATTAAGCATCTATATATTATGTTCAAGGCTAGGAGTTAAAGAGACCTTACCATTTTATCTTAACATTGGATTTGTGATGTCTGCTTTGCTAGAGTCAGAAGGTAAGCTAAACACCCAATTCAACACAGAAATGGAACCCAGTAATGGCAAAGCAAACAAATTGAATCACTGGGATTGTGTCTGGGATTCCAATCTATTAAAACGTATTAGTTATATCAAGTCACTACTTAGAAGACGGTTGACTGTCATGGAGCCCTTTTAATATCCAAGAATCCCAATTATCTGGAGGGAGTTTGTTTATAACCTTACCAAGGGAACTTCTGGAAGATTTTAATCAATGACCTCAGATGAAAAGGCTTGAATTCAGGTTACGTATGAAGAACAGTGAGTTTCGGTAATGAAAGGTAGCTTGGCCTATTGAATAGCGTGCCAGACTTGGAGCCAGGGAGACCCATACTTGAAGCCTGCCTCAGATACTTACACTCTGTGTGGTCCTGGGCAAGTCATTTACCAACTTCGCCACCTTTTTTCACAGAGTTGTAAATGTCAAATGAGATTCTTTATTTCCATCTCCATCTCCATCTCTCTTTATATCTGTATCTACTTCTATATCTTATCCATATCTGTTCTTTCTGTTGAGTTGTTTCAGTCATAACCCCATTTGGGGTTTTCTTGGCAAAGATACTGGAGTGGTTTGCCATTTTCCTTCTCCAACTCATTTTATGGATGAGGGAATTGAGGCAAGCAGGGTTAAGTGACTTGCCTAGGATCGCACAGTTAGTAAATGTCTGAGACTGGATTTGAACTCACAAAGATGAGTCTTCCTGACTTCAGGCCCAGTTCTGTATTCATTGTACCACCTCACTGTCCATCCATATCTGTATTCGTATCTATATCTACATCTATATCTATATCTATCAAGCACTTTGCAAACCATAAACACACTACTTAAAGCTGAAGACCTCAGCTATGGACTAAGGATTCACATTGCTGCAAACTGAAAGAGTTTAGGTTTAGGCTAACATCTCATACCATATAGCATTGATTTAGAATGAGGCGTACACTCTCAGGCACGGCCAATATGGAGGCTCGTTTTGCTCAGCTATAAGGGAGGCTTCTATTGTGAGGGTAGGGCAGGATCATTGGGAAGTAGTAGTGATACAAAAAAAATCATAAAAATGTGTTTAAAAAATTAAATGTTAACATTTCAAAGTATAGAAAAAGTCAAAAATATTTGATACATTACTTTTCTTTTTAAATTTAATTTTATTAATTTCTTTTGCAATTAGCAAGCATTTATTTTCTTTCCATCCCACTATTTCCATTCTCTCCATTTGAACAACAAAAGAAAGAAAGAAGAAAACCCTTATAATAAATATGCATAGTCAAGAGAAGAAAATCTCTCCTTGACTACATCCAAAAATGCATGTTTCATTCTTCATCCTTCATCAATCACTCTTCTATCAAGAATGGGTAGCATTCTTCACCTTCAGTCTACTTGAGTCTTGATTTGTAATTGTATTGACCAAAGTTCTTTAGTCTTTCAAAGTTGTTTTTCTTTATAATGTTGTTGTAATTGTACAAATTGTTTTTTATGGTTCTCACTTCACTTTTTGAAAAATATAGATCTTCCTAGTTTCTTCTGAAACTGTCCATTTTGTCATTTCTTATGGCTGAATAATATCGCATTACATTCATATACCATAATCCCTAGTCATTCCCCAATTGACCAGCACCTCCTTAGTTGCCTCCGCCAAAAGAGCTGTTATAAATATTTTTCACCATATGGGTCTTTTTTACTTTTTCTTTGATCTCTTTGGATTATAGACCTAATAGTTGCATTATTGTGTTGAAGTGAATGAACAGTTTATTGACTTTTGGGGCATATTCCAGATGTCTTTCCAGAATGACTTAAGTTAATTCATAGTTCCCCCAATAATGTACTCTTGACTATGCATATTTATTATGAGGGTTTTCTGTCCCTCTCTCCTCCCTGAGATGGAAAGCAATCCACTATGGGTTATACTTGCATCTTTTTGAGCGTTTTATTAGTACAGTATTAAAACTGCAAATTAACTTTGGTAACATTGCCATTTTTTGTTATTTTGGCACAGTCTAATCATGAGCACTGAATATTCTTCCAGTTATTTATTCTGGCTGTTTTTTCTGTAAGGAGCTCTTTTGAATTGAATCTATGTAAGTGTTTTGTGTGTTTTTGCAGATTCAGCCTCAAGCATTTTATGCATTTTGTAGTTATTTTGAATGCAATTTCCCTTTTTTATTATTCTCCTTTATTATTATTATTATTTTGGCGAGGCATTGGGGTTAAGTGACTTGCCCAGGGTCACACAGCTAGTAAGTATTATGTGTCTGAGGCCGGATTTGAACTCAGGTCCTCCTGACTCTACGGCTGGTGCTCTCTCCGCTGTGCCACCTAGCTGCCACTTTTTTATTATTCTCTTTTAAATTTGTTGTTTGGGAAATAGCTCCTGCCTCACAGGACTGTTCTGAAAATCAAATGAGAGAGTATTTGTAAATCACTTAGCACAGTGCCTGGCCCATAGTTGGTACTTAATAAATGTTTATGCTCCTCCCCTTCTCCTTGTTATTATATAGAAATGCTGTTGATTTTTTATGGTTTATTTTGTAGCCTGCAAATTTCCTAAAGGTACTAATTGTCTTGATTGGTATGTTTGCTGATTCCCTAAGACTTTTTTTTTCTTTTTGGTGAGCCAGTCAGGGTTAGGTGACTTGCCCAGGGTTACACAGCTAGTAGGATTCTGAGGTCACATTTGAACTCAGGTCCTTCCGACTCCAGGGCCAGTACTTTGTCCGCTGCACTACCTAGCTGCCCTAGCCATCAGCAAATAGGGATGGTTTTATCTGCTCTTTGCCTATCTTTAAGCTTTTAATTTCTTTCTCTTGTTTTATTTCTGCTTCCTAACCTTTCTAAAACTATAGAAAATAAACTATGTTACTTTTCAATCAGTAATGGTCACCTTTTTCAGATTGATATGTATATAGACATCAATACTGAATTGTCAGTTTTCATGGAAGTATAACAACATGAATAAATACTAAGGTTTTCATATGAACAGGATAGACCTTTTCTTTGATGATTCAGAAGACATTTTTGGATTTTGCAAGGACTCATGGTCGTGACCATTAAATTTAATTAAATAAATCATAAATTTTAGAGTTAGAAGGGACCAAAATTTTAACTGGTATTAATGAATTCCTTAACAATAATAATGACTCATATTTCTATAAAGCTGTAAAGTTTATAAAACTCATCCCTCATCACTTCTAGGGCTTATGAATTCAACAGGCAGTCTGTCTCTACTCTGGACATGCCTCTTTCTCGAACCCAAGTTCCTTTTACTTTGCCCTTTTCCAGAATTTTCTATACCACATGATTGCTTTCTTATTTGATTCAACTAGGTCTCTTCTAGCCAAAACCAAGGTCTCCCTGCCTATGACATCAGAAATGGGAAGCCAATCAAATGTGCTTTGATGTGAACATGCTCTTCTCTCTTTCAGATCTATAACCACCCTCCCATTGACTAGAAGGATTGATGTTCCAAGTCCTAGGGCACTACTCTATGAGGACATCACTGACCTCTCCTTTTCTTCCCTACTATGTCCCAAAGACCACAGCACCTAGAGGTAGGCTGGAGCCAGCCTGAACTGGCTCATAGCTGATGGTTAAATTTTAACGTTTTTCTACCTTGGAAATGGGCAAATGCCATGAACCAGGGCTTCATTTATTGCTTTTTGATTGTCTAGACTTAAAGTATTGATGATACAGATTAACTTAAAAGTATGTCCTGCCTACAGATTTGTTTTTTTTTGTTTTTCTGGGAGCTGATTGTTAAACACTAACCAGCACACCCCTTCCTGCCGCCTCCTTGGCTGTGTAGCCTTCCTTTATTTTATCCACCCCTGGGCATTTCATTTTGGGCTTTCAGGCTTCTATATGTGGTCTAAATTGTGCCATAATAAAGGCTTGTTGCTTTACATATCACTGGCCTTCCTGATTCTTTTGTGAATCTAAGTCCCATAATGGATGGATAGATCATTGTTGTCCCACTTTATAGATGAGGAAACTGAGGCTCAGAGAGATGATATGGCAGAGTCAGATTTTCCAGTTTTAAATTGCATACTTTTTGCAGAACACACTTGCCAGGCTGCCTCCATTTAGAAGACTAAGTCTTAGAGAAATGAGGTGATTTCCAGAACCCCACTTTACCCAGCCATGGAAGACTGGCTTGGGGTATCTGGATTGAGTGGTGAGCGTACCTTTGGTGACGGTGATTTTCCAGGAGGCAATCTCTCGAAGGTCTCGGAGGCGCTGGGCCTCAGCTTGCAAAGCCTGGTCCTCCATGTGGTCTTCCATCTGGAGCTGCCTGCGGATGTTAGTGCACTTGGCAGCTATTTTTGAGGAATAGGTCATCTTCTCATAGACTCTCATGGTTTTCTTTGCCTCCCTTTCCTGGAGGAAACAGGTTGGTTAGAGTAGATGCCCCATCTGCCCTTCTCTGCTCCCCACCCTCCCCTCCAATCATCCAAAGATGAGCTCAATGTGGACAGGATGATGCTGCAGGCTATAGGGTGCTAGCCATCAACCTGGACCATGGGGTCATGTGAGTATTCCCTTCTTAATTATTGGCTTTGTGACTACTAGGTGTTAGATGGAACATGTGGTGGTGGAACTGGGGAGAACGTGTGTGTGTGTGTGTGTGTGTGTGTGTGTGTGTAAATGTGAACATGACAGGCAGAAACACAAAAACACTATGTCAAGGCATAGAGGAAAGACCTCTGAAGAGAAACAGGGACAGCGACAAAACAAAGTTAAAGAAACATGGAGACAGACGGAAGAGAGCAACTATGGGTTATGGATCATATTTAATGACTGGCTAACATCTGCTTTTACCTAAAGGGCTTAAATGTTAACCAAAAAACTCGAAAATGTGCACTTGGGAAGGAAATGTAGATTCTTTTCCTTGACTATACCTCGCTGGTGTGATCTGGTAATCCAATCCAAAAAATCTCTGTCTTTACTGAACCATCCCAGGGTGAGCAGCCTTGTGCTCAGGTTTTCGAGTCACACAGGAGGAGAAGTAGCCACAGTCTCTGCCCTTGAGGAGCTTACAGTTTATCTGAGGGCTCACTTACATGGAAAAATAGCAAATCCCACATTTAACGTTGAAAGCCACACTAAGACTTTGGAGACACCTCGTATTTATAGAGAAATGCAGATTGGCTGGAACTAATTCCAATATCTGCAGCTAGCCTAGACTTTCTCCCTCCTGACTTTTAGCACAATGGAGAAATGATATCAATGATTTCAGACTGGAAGATTTGGCTACAGATTGGGGCAATGTGAGTAGCCTTAATGGAGGAAGTAACTTTGGAGTTGGACCTGGAAGGATGGGTTGGGATTTGCGAGAGGACAGGAGAGGACATCCTATGGGTGGAACATAGCATATGCAAATGTAGGGAGAAAGGAATGAGCATGGTATATTTGTGGGATGGAAAGTAAACCATAAGGGTAATACTTCATGCAGGGGAACCACAGGAGATAAAACTGAATAGGATGGGTAGAGGCAGGTTCTGGAGGGCCCAGAACAGGAATTTGGATTTGATGTCATAGGCACTGAGGAACCATCAAAAGTTCTTGAGAAGGGGAATGATAATGATAAAAGCTATGCTTTGGTAAGATTACTATGGTAGCATGTGAAAGATGGACCAGTGTTAGCTGGAGGCAGGGAATTGAGCTAATCAATCATACAGGTCTTCAGCAATACAGGTTGATGATTATTCAAGCTATCCATGGGAACAATTATCACACTATGGGGAAACAGAGAAAGACAGGCTTGATCCATACATTCTAGTGGGATGTGGAAAACAGGAATAATTGCAAAGTGTTTTTGTTTGTTTGTTTTGTAGTCAGATAGGGAATCTCCCCAGCCCAGGCCCATCACTTACCAACCGATGCTTTTCTTTCTGTCTGTCTCGAAGCAAGAAGAAATCCGTGTCTGGGGACATGTAGAAAGGGTTTTCCACCTCATCTGTGTTAAAAAAGAAAAGTAGGGGGAAAAAACCCCAATCTCTTGCTGCCTACAAATATTAAAGCTTTTACCTCAAAGACCACCATTCAACAAGTATTATTACCTGAGGCATCCTCTTTGACTGTGGACTGAGTTGAACATTTGAAGGCCACAGGTAAAGGACTGCTGTAGACAGACTTATGTGGTTCTTTCACAGAGACAAAGATGGAACATCATGACGTATCTAGCATCACTAGTTTTTTATATGACATTGTATTTTTCCCCAACTCCATGTTAAAACAATCTGTTAACATTTTACAAAGTTTTGAGTTCCAAATTCTATTGTAACGCCATGATGTATCTAACACCGCTATTTTTAACATATGTTATTTTTCCCTAATTCCATGTTAAAACAATTTAGTTACACTAAAAAATGTTTTGAGTTCCAAATTCTATCCCTCCCCTCCCCTCCCCTCCCTGCCCCTTCCCTCTCTCTGAGATGGTAAGCAATCCGATCTAGTGGATACATAGCATCGCTATTTGTGAGGTGTTGTTACTTATTTGAATCCATTCTTTTCCTCAGTCTTTAGCAACTGGTCTGTGAGGTAGGCTGGTCAGAAGCCATTCTCCCTTTCCGCAGAGCAATCCCACAGTCTTATTTGGTTGAGAATTTTTAAACCGACTCTACAGATGGGAGAATTGAAACTCAGAGACTGACTTCTGTGGTCCTTGAAAACCCTCTTGTCTAGTTGACTTTTTAGCCATGGTCTAGAGCTCCATGTTTCTAGCCTCCAGGACAATTTCTTTGTGAACCCTCTGGGTCCAGCTGTGAAGTTCAGCACTAGAATGACTCACCACTAGTTGCTACTATAAATTCTAAGTTAAAAATATTGTTGGAGGAATTGAATGCTTAAATAACTGCTTGAAGTCCTACCATTATTGGTCAATGTCTTCTGGGCTGTAGATGGCAACCTGGACATTTTGAAGTAATGAGATTGCTAACAACTCTTCCCCCAAGAGATCACCTAATGATGTATCAGTCCTTCTATGGATGTATCAGTCCTTCTATGGATGTATCAGTCCTTCTATGAATTCCAGTATGGAATTCCAGCTGCTGAAGACCCTGGAGAAAGAAAAGACACCCCAGGGATCAGGGTATTGGCAGAGGCGAGGGTACTCCTTACCTCCATGCAGTATGGTGAAATGGAAAAGACATTGGACTGGGCCTCAAAGGCTCTGGGCTCACTTCCCAGAAGAGCCATTTATTATTTTTTTTGTGAGCTCAAGAAAGTCACTCCCTCTCTCGAGGACTCCATTTTCTTCTCTATAAAATCACAAAGTTGGACCAGGTGGTGTCTAAGGTAGCTTCCAGTTCTGAATCCCCACTCACATCCAAGTTTGGCCAAAACCTGAAGAGAACGCTTAGAAGTCTAGCCATGTTAAATGGCATGATGCTTGTAAGGGAAGAATGCTATTGATATTAGTACTAGTCAATCAACAAAATTTATTAAATACCTATTGATATTAAATAATTATATTTATTCACAATTTAATTATTAATTTCATCATCAAATTATTATGCTCATTATTAAATTATAATTTATTAAAAGGATCAATATTGAATGACTAATTTATTCATTATATTACTAAATTATTATAATCATTATTATTACATTATTCATGAAATATCTATTAATTAAATATGTCAGACACTATGTACCTACCTCATAGGATTGTTGTGAGGATTGAATGAGCATCTATGTCAAGGGCTTTGAGAATTTTAAAATGCTACATGAATGCCGGGAATTATTATTACAGTTCATAGCAGTTAGATGTAGAAAGGACTCCTTAGAAGTTATCTACTCCAGGGGGCAGGTAAGTGGTGCAATGGATAGAGCACCGGCCCTGAGTTCAAATCCAGTCTCACATCAGACACTTGACATTTACTAGCTGTGTGACCCTGGGCAAGTCATTTAACCCCAATTGCCTCACCAAAAAAAAAAAGTGCCATACTTCAACCATCATTCTGACCTACCAAAAAAACAAAAAAAGAGAAGTTATCTGCCCCATCCCCTCTTTATTTTACAAATGGGGAAACTGAGGCCCATAGAACTTAAGAGATTTGCTCAAGGCCTCTTGAGTAGTTGACAGCAGAATTGGAGTAATTATAACAAATCACATTTCTATTATCACTTTTAGATTTACAAAATGCTCACTACATAACTCTGCAAGTTAGGAAGCATAAGTATTATTATCTGACCTCTCCCCCATTTTACAGATGGAGAAGATGATCCTTAGTAACTTGCCCAAGGCTCACACAGCTAATATATACCAGGGCTGAGTCTCTCCTAACTCCAGGTCTAAAAATCAAATCCAGGGCATCAGAATCCAAGCCTAGTGTTTTCCCTCTGCATCAATGTGCGTTTTATTAATCACCAACAACTCTAGACTAGGAGCTGTGGTGGGAGCTGAGAGACACACAAAAAGAATAACAAATGTCTCGGTCCTCACCATCAAGGAGTTTACAGTCTATTGGGGAAATAAGACATGGACCCTAATAACTATAATACCAAATAGAACATAAGTACATGATAGCACAATGCCTTTCAAGATTGGAAGCCAAAAGGATCATTTCCAGTTGGGAGTTCTAGGAAAACCTCATGGAGGTACTTATTTACCTATTAGGATGACAGATCTAGAAGAGACTGGAAGATTATCTGGTCTAATCTTGTCTTCTGACAGGAAAGGAAAGTGAGTGCCAGAGAGGGGACAAGACTGGCTGGGTTAATAAGTAGCAGAGCTGGAGCTCCAACCCATTCTAGTGTTCTTTCCACGATGGCAGTCAATCCTTATCACACTATTATAACTGGTTGGAAATATCTGTGTTGGGAGCCCTGGTGACATGTAGGCAACTACATGGCACAGAACATAGACCACCAGGTGTGGAGGCAGGAAGAAATGTGTCTAAATGTTGCTTCAGGTACTTAATAAGCTGGATGACCCTGATCAAGTCACTTAAGTCTCTCTCACCCTCTTTCCTTTGTCAAATGTGAGGGCTAGACTCTGTGCTTCTCAAGGTATCCTTGAACCCTAAATCTATGAACCTTTGGAAGAGACTGTCCTTACACTTAGCCGGTAGAAGGAAGAAAGGGAATACTTCAAAGGTAAGCGTACTGGAGCTGGAGACAAAGGGCAGAGAGGTTCCAATCTCTGCCACAGTTGTTCTACCTCTGGTCACTTACTTAACCTCACCTGGCCTCAGTTTTCTCATCTGTAAAATGAAAGACTTGGACTAGATGTCATGGGCTGAATTGAATTGAATAAGTATCTGGCTGGAGATATCTGGAAATGGCAGTGATCATGCCGGGAAGTCTCTGCTATGTGCTAAAAGACTGCGGAGCACAGCATGCCATGGAGGACGGAGGAGGGCTGCTGCCCAGCAAGGGAAAGACTGAGGCTCCAAGTCCTGCCTGATGGCATCCCTGCCTTCTCAAAATCTGCGACAGGCCTGCGGTTGGGAAACCTACAGTTTCACTGGACGGTCTTCCTCCCCTCTTCTGCCCTCTCCCGCCAAAGCCAAACCCCACTTTCAAATGACCTGCATTACATCTAAGTCCACCCCAGCTTTTGACTACTTTGTGCAATCACTCCTTTGTTCTCGTCCCAGGGGTTTCTATAGGGAATATATATCGTCGGAAACGAAAAGGACCTTTAGTTGTCTTTTCAATAGAAACCCCCGGTGGTTTGGGAGGGGTGGTGGTGGTGGTGGAGGGTGGGACAGAGTAGGAAGCTAGAGTTCAAGAAAGGCGCCGATTTGTAGAAAATCACACAGCCCTGGACTGAGACAAAGCCGATCTGGAACTCAGGTCCACTTTTTCTTGGATTCCCAGCCCAGCGCTCTTTCCAAATAGACCGCTGCTTCTCTCTTCCCTGCCTTTGGAATTTTTTTTTCCTGAAAGAAATAGAGGATGTCTGGCCTCTTCCCACGCCCGGACTCACCCACCAGCTCCGGGGTACAATGACTGCCCTTGCACAGCGTCAACTATTTGGGGTTTGCAGAAGCAGCTGCGGCAAGAAAGACAAGGAGAGCGCGCACTCGACACCCTTTAAAACGAAGCGAACTTGGCGGAGACCGTATTCTTTGACTTTGTTTACGTTGCCAGGGCAACCATTCTTCCGTCTCTCCTCGGAGACAGGTTGTCACAAAGCCCTCGGAACCGCAAGTGGCGATGAAAGCCTGTGCCGCGGGAGGGGTCGATTTTACTTGTCCTGTTGTAGGCGGGGTCTGGGCTGCACCTGGGGCGAAGGAAGGTGAGAGCAAACTGGATTAAAATTAAGTTTCCTTTTCAGAATGGAAGACACTTCGTGACTCGTCTAAACAAACCCACCTCCTTTTACAAGGGAGGAAACTGAGGCCCAGAAAGAGGAAAGAACTTGACCAAAGGATGTTGGGAATCGTAAAAAGTACTTTGGACCCTGAGTCAGAGGACTCAGACTGGAATCCTGCCTTGGCTGCTTGGTGGGAGGTTGGGTGAGAGAGGGTTGGTATCCTTTTTGAGTGTCGTAGACCCCTTTGGCAATCTGGCGAAGCATCCGGGCCTCCTTCTCAGAAAGTTGTTTTTGAACGAATAAAAACATCGTTGAAAGACTCTGCTATCCCAGAGATTGTCTTTTGCTCTGAGTACAGCTACTGGCACGTAGTGTAGGGGCTTTAGGAAATCAAAGGTTAGTGAAAATCAAAATGAGGAAACTGAGGCCAGGTGAGGTTAAGTAAGTGTGAGTTTTTCCCCCCATCCCCCACAGAGGTCTCCAGATGAAGAAGCCCTGGAGTAGATGATGTCTGGGGTCCCTTTCCAGCTTAAGATCCAGTGATAAATTCCACAAAGCAGCATGCACCCACTTTTTCATTTGGTTCTCACAATAACCCATATACTAGTTATTAAAGAGGTGTCATTAACACCTTTTTACTTAGGGGAAAACTGAGGCCAAAAGCAGTTCAGTGACCTGCCCAAGGTGGTTAAGTGGCAGAACCAGTTTTAGAATCCAGGCCGTTTGAGTCCAAATGGAATTACAGCAGTACTGGGAGTCCCCAATTTCACTTGTTTGGGTACCTCCTCTAACTGCACAGATCACAACTTCCTCATGCTGGGTCTGGAGTCAGGAAGACCTGAAGTCAAATTTAGCGTGGTCCTTAACCTCTGTCTGCCTCAGTTTGCTGAGTTATAAAATGGGGATAATAATAGCACCTACCTCCTAGCATTGTGAGAATCTAGTGAGATAATAATTGTAAAGTGCTTAGCACAGTGCCTGGCACACATTACATTCTATATAAATCTTATTTCTCCTCTTCCTCCTCCTCCTCCTTGTCTCAGTCAAATCCACCCTCATATACTAGCTGTGTGACCCTGGACAGGTCACTTAACTTCTGCCTGCCTCAGTTTCCTCAACTGTAAAATAGGGATAATAACAGCACCTACCTCCCAAGATTTTGTGAGGATCAAAGGAGATGTTTGTAAGTGCTCTTAGTACAGCACTTAGTATGTAGTAGGTGCTTAATAAATGCTTATTCTCTTCCCTTTCCCAAGGTCTCATTCCTTGTCATGTCTTGAAAAATTCATTACTTCATGGCCAACCTTCTGGGAAGGAGAGCTCTAACAATGTTTTCCATGGATATGATGCTTTGCTTCATATCTGTCATACCCACCATTTTGTTTGATCCTCACAATAGATAGCAATGTGAGGTGCATAGGGGTTGGAAAACATGTGAGTTAATTGGACATTCTTCCTCCCCTCTTCTGCTGTCCCCCACCAAGTCCAAACCAAGAACCAAATCCCAGGGATTGTAATTCTCATTTCACAATGAGTAAATTGAAGCCCAGAGAGATGGTGCAAGGAATTTAACCAGGGGAGACCTAGCTCCGGATCTACTGCTAATTTGCTGTGGAATCTCGAACAAATCATTTTTTGGACCTCAGTTTGTCTCATCTGTCAAATGACAGGTTGGAGGAAATTACCTCCAATGTCTTTTCCAGTTCTATGCTTCTATTTAAAAGCCTGATACATGTGGGCTAGTCTTACACCTAGACAGTTAGGAACCACTTGTGTGCTGTGATGTGTGTTGCATTTAGAAGGTCCTCTTCCTGACCTCAAATATCTCTCCCACTGCCTGTTATTATGCTCAAAATTACCACCCCCACCCCAGAGTTTCATTCCTTGTATAGGATGTCCCAAAACTCTTAATGCAATTTCAAACTTTAATAACTTCAGAAGTATATATGCTACAAACCTACAAAAAGCATCATTTGAAAGTTTCATTATTTAAATTTCTTTTACACTTATTTAATTCTGTCAATTTTGAATAACCAATTTTTAATTTTGACAAGGCTGAACATTGTCATTATGCATTGTATGTGAGACAGTTTCTGCATGACACTCTCTTAGATTGGTGGATTAGAAGAAAAGGTCCCCTAAGAGTGTACACCAACATCACCTGATCTACCTCCATTAGACCTTTTCCTGTGGGATCACATCAAAACTGTCACGTATGCATCACTCTTTGGATGACCTTAAGTATAGTATTTTCCAAATAAAATCCTTTGAGTCACTGAGCAGCAGCTGATGAAAGTTTTTACTAAGTTCAGAGATCAACTATTGCCATGCCCAGCACAAGGCAGTGGTGGTGTTGCATTTTAATAAGAAATCTAGGGGCAGCTAGATGGCGCAGTGGATAGAGCTCTGGCCTTGGAGTCAGGAGGACCTGGGTTGAAATCTGGTCTCAGACACTTGACACTTACTAGCTGTGTGACCTTGGGCAAGTCACTTAACCCTGATTGCCCTACCCTCCCCAAAATATATATGTATATATAAAGAAATCTACGAATACTTAAAGTTTTAGATAATCTTTCAACTTGTTTTTTGTAAGTTTGTAGCATTTATACTTCTGAGGTTATGAAAGTTTAAAATCTCACTAAAAGACAGTTGGTTTACATGTGTAATTAAGCCTTTTCTTCTACATGAAAATACCCTTGTGAAAATGCCCCTGGAACCAGGGAACATACTGGTATCAGCTTAAATAGAATTGGCTCTATCTATCGGAGAAGCTAGATGAAAGGAAAGTGGGTCCCAGGCCTGAAGTGGGAGAGGACACAGAGCCAGTATGGACACTCAGGAGGACACTTTGGGAGACCACCCAAAGGCAGCCATTTTTATCTCTGTGTAAAGCAGAAAGCTACAAGAAGTGGTGAAGAGGGAAATAAGTTTGCAGAAAGCTTGGCATGATACTTAAGCCAGACCATTTAAAGGTGAAACGAGAAGGAAGACAACAGATGGAAAATAGAAGAAATCTGTCAGTATTTCTAGAATAAACCACGTTCCTCATGGATGGCAGAGAATCCACCTGATCTGGACTCTCAACACTCCAGTATTTGATGCTGGCTTGTTAATCCTTGACCTCCTGTAAGGAAAAGGAGAGCAGGGACTAAGGAGATGTAACATTTCCTGGGCAGTGCCCTGAGATGCTGCATTCTGTACTATATGTGCAGGAGATGTGTCTCCTGACCTTCTGAGAGACTTTGGCTGCCCCTGATGTTGACAGTGACCTGGGACAGTGGAGGTGGCACTTACTTCAGAGAAAGATTTGAAAGAGGTAAGTCAGAGAGATGAGGTGTGGACTTTTGAATGGTCACATGCATGGGACGTTGTCCCCACCCCCACTTCCATCCCCCTTCCCCACCATATCACATCCCTTGACTTCCAGTGCATAGAACCCTACAAGCTATTAAGAACAGATTCCTCTTGGTGAGATCATTCCCTCTTCTCTTGGTTGGGCTGAAGTCTTTCATCTAGTTCTCAGGACCTCTTTTGCTCTCGTGTGTCTTTGGTCTAACTTCTCTTATAGCTATTTATTTGTATAACTATTTATTGTATAACTATGTATAACTATTTATTGTATAA
>NW_020954551.1:40182289-40193813 GCF_900497805.2 Vombatus ursinus
TGTATAACTATTTATTGTATAACTATGTATAACTATTTATTGTATAACTATGTATACTATTTGTATAGCTATTTATCTGTATAACTTCTGTTATAGCTATTTATTTTGATAAAGAGATGTACTAGCTACTCATAATGATTTTTTGTGCCTTTGGTAGAAGCTGATGATAGAAAGACACCACCCTCCCCTTGAGAGTGATCAGGAAAATGGTGTTGATCCTGTCCCCTCTCCCCCAAGTATTGTATCATAAGACTAGCAATGTTTGAGATGAAATGTGCAGATATAATTCTATTCCACTGCCCTTTTTAGGAATTGGGCAAGGGAAGAGGCCTTGGCCCCTCAGCCACGGGCTTCCTCTTGCTCTCCACAAAGGGTAGAGGTCAGTCTCTCTTGGAGATAAGTGGGCCAGATCCAAGATCAGATATCTATTTATTCCATACACAAGCCAAGCTATTATTATATTTACATAGTCCCCCCCCACTCATATAGCTTATGGAAACATGAAAAGGATCTTGATATAATGGCAAGAGCATTGGGTTTGATGTCAAAAGATTTGGATTCAAATCCCAGCTCTGATACTTAATGATGGGCAAATCACCTCACTTCTCTTTGCCTCAGCATCCTCAATTATTAAACAAGGATTTTGGACCCAATCATCCCTAAGGTTCCCTTGAACCCCAATACTCCTATAAAATTAAAAAAATATTTCTTTTAAATGTTCTTTTTAAACTTTGAGTTCAGATTCTCTTTCCGTTCAACCTTCCCCTACCCACAGAGAAGGCAAACAATATGATATCAATTATACACATGAAATCATGCAAAACATGCTTCCATATTAGTCATACCAGAAAATGAAGAAAAAAATAAAGAAAGCAGGAAAATAATACTTCAGTTTGTACTCAGTGTTCCTCAGTTCTTTATCTAAAGGTGGATGGCATTTTTTGTCATGAGTCCTTTGCAATTGTCTTAGGTCACTGTATTGATCAGAGTAGTCAAGTCTTTCACAATTGATCATCATTACAACATTGCTGTAACTGGGCACAATGATCTCCTGGTTCTTCTTACTTCACTTTGTTCGTATAGATCTTGTCATGGTTTTCTGAAAGCATCTCCCCCTGTCATTTCTCACAGTACAATAGTATTCCATCACAATCATATACCACAACGGACTCAGCCATTCCCCCATTGATGGGCATCCTTTTAATTTCCAATTCTTAGCCACCACAAAAATAGCTGCTGTAAAATTTTTTGTACATAGAGGCCCTTTTCCTTTTTCTTTGCTCTTTTTGGGATACAGATCTAGTAGTATTGCTGCATCAAAGGGTATGCCCAGTGGTCATAGTTCCAGATTGTTCTCTAGAATAGTTGGATCAATTCACTACTTTACCAATCATTTATTAATGCACCTATTTTCCCTCATCCCCTTTAGCATTTTAATTTCTGACAGGTGTGAGGTGGCACCTAAGAATTGTTTTCCTTTGCCTTTCTCTAATCAGTAATGATTGATAGCATCTTTTTCATATGACTATAGATGGCTTTGATTTCTTCTTTTGAAAACCACCTGTTCATATCCTTTGACCATTTATTAATTGGAAAAAGGCTCTTATTTTTATAAATCTGACTCAGTTCCCAAAAAATTTAAGAAATGAGGCCTTTATCAGAGAAACTTGATGTAAAATTTTTGATATCACCTCATTGTTCATGGTACCTTTTAGCAAAATGTAATTTCCCTGATTATCTCTTTTAATTAGATCGATTTTTGTTTTTGTTTTGCCTGAAATCACGATTGCTATCCCTGCTTTTTAATTCAGCAAAGCATAATAGATTCTACTCCAGCTGCTTATTTTAACGCTGTGTGCATCTTTCTGCTTCAAGTGTGTCTTTTGTACACAACATATTATGACAGATCAGAATTTTACCCTGGCACTGTGATCCAGAACTGCTTATCAGCAGTAAAATTACCCATCAGGACTAGCTGCACCCAGTTGTCCATCCCCTTACAGCCTTTGGGCTGAGAGTTCTGAAGCTGCTGCTGCTGCTGCTGTCATGGTGACCTCCAAGGCTCACTGCTAGTGCCCTTGCTCTGCTCCAGGCCTGTGCCCACCCTGGATCTCCTAAGTTATTTCAGGCTATCCAAATGTCTCTTTTGACCTTTTGTTGGCTTGGCTCTGCTGCTCCAAATTTTGATTTGAGGTATTATTTTAAAGTTGTTTGGAGGGGAATGTTGGGAGGGTTCAGCTGGGTTCCGCCATCTTGGCTCCCAAACCCCAATGATCTTTTGAAGACAAAGATGGAAAGAGCAACTGGCCTGGACCAAGTATTTGCAAAAGGAATCCATTCCAGAAGACACTCAAATTTAAGGCTATTGAAGAATTGATTCCTAAGATATTTGAATGATTGGGGGGGGCGGGGAATTGCAGACACTGTTAGTATCACTATTTCTTAAAAAGGTGATTGAAAGGACATCAATAGCTACCTACCTATGTCTACTTTCTCACCTTTCCAAAATCTTTAGGAGAATGACTGGTAGATTGCACAGTACTTTTGTTCAGACCCTTATCCCTTCTCATCTGAACTCTTTCAATAACCTCCTAATTCATGACCTTTTCTCCAATCTCTTCCTCTCTCTAATTTATCCTCCACGCGAAGCATGGGTAGGACCCGGTCACTCCCCTGTTCAGGAAGCCCCAGTGGCCCTTTCTTGTCTCTAGAATAAAATAAAAACTGTTGTTTGACTCCTATAGTCCTTCAAAATTTATCTCAAAACTACCTTTTGCAGGCTTACTGCACATTAATCTCTTTCTGCTCTAGGATCCAGCCAAACTGTCCTCCTCCCTGATCCTTCTATCTCTTCTCTCTGTGCCTTTTCTCAGGCTGTGTCCTCATATAGAATGTGTTCCCTCTTACCTCTGCCCCACAGAACCTAGAGCTTCCTTCACAACTCAGCACAAATGCCATCTCCTACAGGAAGCCTATCTTGATTTCTTTATTTTCTGGTACTCTCTTCCCACTTCCAATTACTCTGCATGCCTTCTGCATATGCCTGATAGATACATAGTAGGCACTTAATAAGTGCTTGTTGGTTGGGCATGGTGGTACTTGCATTAGCTCAGGTGTTCTTTTTTTTTTTTGGCAATTGGGGTTAAGTGACTTGCCCAGGGTCACACAGCTAGTAAGTGTCAAGTTTTTGATCTGAGGCCAGATTTGAACTCAGGTTCTCCTAACTTCAGGGCAGTGCTCTATCCACTGAACCACCTAGCTGCCCCAAGCTCAGGTGTTTTTAACCTGGGGTCCATGAACTTTTTTTTGGTTAACAATGGTATTTCATGCTCTAAATCACTATTGATTAGAGAAATGCAAATCAAAACAACTCTAAGGTATCACATCACACCTCTTAGATTGGCCAACATGACAAAACAAATAAATGATAAATGTTGGAGAAGATGTGGAAAAATTGGAACACTAATGCATTGTTGATGGAGTTGTAAAATGATCCAACCATTTTGGAGAGCAATTTGAAACTATGCCCAAAGGGCTATAAAAATGTGCATACCCTTTTACCCAGCAATAGCACTTCTAGGGCTGTATCCCAAAGAGATCATAAAAATGGGAAAAGGACCCACATGTACAAAAATATTTATAGCAGCTCTTTTTGTGGTGGCAAAGAATTGAAAATTGAGGGGATGCCCATCAATTGGGGAATGGCTGAACAAGTTGTGGTGTATGAATGTAATGGAATATTACTGTGCTATAAGAATTGATGAGCAGGCAGACTTCAGAAAAACCTGGAAAGACTTGTGTGGACTGATGCTGAGTGGAATGAGCAGAACCAGGAGAACGTTGTACACAGGGACAGTCACGTTTGTGTGATGACTAACGCTGATAGACTTAGCCCTTTTCAGCAATGCAAGGATCTAAGACATCTCCAAAAGTCTCATAATGGAAAATGCTATCCACATCCAAGGAAAGAACTATGGAGTTTGAATGCAGACCAAAGCATACTATTTGCTATTTTTTTTTCTTCTGTTGTGTTTTGTTTTCTCTTTCTTGTGGTTCCTCCTATTGGTTCTAATTCTTACTTACAACATCACTAATGTGAACATATGTTTAATAGGAATGTATATGTAGAGCCTATATCAGATTGCACGCTGTCTTGGGGAGAAAAATTTAAAACTTAAAAACTTATGGAAGTGATTGTCGATATATCAAAATAAATTAATAAAAAAATTTTAAAATGGTATTTCAATTTAATTGGTGTCCTTTGTAATCCTTTGTAAAATTTTATTTGATGCATTTAGAAACTTTATTTGAAGAAGAAGTCCATAGGTTTCACCAGACTACCAGTGGGGTCTCTGACACAGCAAAGGTCAATCTTTGACCTGGATGATCTCTAAGGCCTCTTCCTCTTCTATGAGTTTACAATAATAAATATTTGTCCCACTGACTTTGAGCATTGAGGTGGGGGTGGGGGAGATGATAGCTATTAGGTTGGAATGGTTGTTTTGGGGGCAGGAAGGCTCAATGCACCCTTGTTTATTAGGTTTGCTGAAGGAAGGGGTTTCAAAATCCACCCCTAGCACCTTGGATAAAACATTTGGAAAACTTCTCTTGGACATTCACTTTAAAGCACCATGGTTTCCCTGGAGAAGCAGAGACAGCTTTCGCATTGGACAGCCCCGGGACAGAGGAGTCTGACATGGAGAACCCTCCTTCACCAGCGGGTTTGCTGCTGGATTTGGGCCCAGATCCCTTGCACTCTGCCTCCCCAGGCCTGTGCTTCTTTGAAAAGTCCCTGAGCACAACGCGATGTTCTAGGAAAAGGGACAGAAACAGATTCTATGATTGGTCTCCTACCTGTTGCAAAGGGCAGCTTGACTCCCAAGCCAAACAGCAGGGGAGGAGAAGTTTGCTGTCTAACTGAGTCCCCCTCTTTCCTAGGAGAGAGAGGAAAGAGCTGGTCTCAGTATCTCACACATGTTTTTCCAGCCAGCCCTCCTCTGACTCATCCTCTTCTGTCCTACGGTCCCCTCTCCCTCTTTCCCGTTAATCCTATCTGCTTCCAAGGATGACTCGCCCTTGTCAATAACCAACAGAATTAATTGACTGATGGTCGAGATTTCTTGGCCCGGCTGTTGAGTCACACATTTGGTTACATGTTCTTAGAACTGTGTTGACTCTGCCATCAGTGAAAATGTTTTGCTTCCTAATCTAATTTGTTGTCCCCATCACTGACTCCTTCATCCTGCTATTCTTGGCCCTCCCAGGGCCGGGGGGGGGGGGGGGGGGGGGAGGGCCAAGGCTGAGAAAAAGGCATGTGTTATTAACCTATTCATGGGGACACGACTGAACAATCTTGATGGTTTGATGTCCTGTTGGTGGCAGATGTCTAACGGAGGGGTCCAGAGATCTGTGCTTGGGCATAGATGGAATACTCACCAAAATTGCAGTTAACACAAATCTGGGAGGGGCAGCTAAAATGCTATGGTATGGAGGCATCTGAAGATATGAGTTCAAATCCTGCCTCAGATATCATGTTCATGATGTGACCCTATGCAAGTCACTTAACCACCCCCAGTCTGAGTTTCTTCAACTGTAAAGTAAGAATAATAATAGCATCTACTTCTCAAAGTGGCTGTGAGGACTAAATGAGATAACATAGGTAAAAAGCTTTGCAAACTTTTAAAGTGCTATATGTAAATGCCATCCATAATTAATACAATTATAGAGTCAAGATTCAAAAGATCTTGACAGGCTAGAACATTGGGCCTGACAAATTGAGATGAAATTTAAATTTAATAAATGTGATGTCTTTCACTTGGGTTCAAAGAACCAGATTCACACATGCATGTTGGGGAAGGCATGATTAGAGGGCATTTTGAGAGGAAAAACTCAATGTGGAATTTTGTTGGTCTGCAAGCTCAATATGAGTCAATAGTGTGACACAGAGACATAAAAAGCTAATGTCTCTTAGCCTGCATTAAGAAGGGGCTGGTGTCCAATATTGTGAGGGCCTTCTGTGCTCTGCCTTGGTCAGGACACATCTGGATTATTGTGTCCAATTCTGGGCGCCATGTTTTAGGAAAGACATTCATGAACTGGAAAGGATAGCAGCTGAGGTAAGGAGGAGGGGTGGGGAAAAGTTGGGAACAAGCATTTATTAAGCACCTACTATGTTTGAGGAACTCCAACCCACTTTATTCTGAATTAAGTGCCCTTTTCACTCTGTGAAATTCTAAGGATGGATTGAAAGATTTTGTACTTAGTGGAAGGAATGTCAGTCACCACTGAGTGGGTGGGTGAGGAATTTGAGGAGGGACTTTTTTCTAGAATCAAGGCATGTGAGCAACTGCCTACTCTGTAAGACTAGAGCTGTAAGTTGGTGGTGTTTGAAGCCCACCCTTTATCTGTGGGTCTTCAAGGTGCTCAGTCCTTCCTGAAACTTTCCCTTTGGATAATCAGAGGCAGACTCTTTGGAGCGGAAGGAGAAAAGGGACACCTCTATGGTAACACCACTTCCTTGAGGACAAGGGTAGGATTTTAAGTCAAAGGTTCTCAGACCCTTTGACCACCTCAGTAGGGACTGCTGATCACCTATTCCCTACTACCAGAGGTGTAAACAGGGTGGGGTAATTAGGACTTTGCTATAGGGACCCAAAAAATATAGAGGGCATCGAAATTATTTGAAGTCCTTCACTAAGCCAGTGAGATGACTTCCCGAGGGAGATCCTCTCTGGCCTTCTAGCAGCTCTTAAATATGTTTTCTGCTATTAGCCCCAGGGGTATAAAATACTAATTACAGCCCTAATAATTTCACCTTCAAACTTTCCCCAGATGAAAAAGACAGAGAGTTGCCTTTGAGGAGACACTCGTAAGTTATTGGATGATCATTTAAAAAAAATTTTTAATTTTAAAGTTTAGAAAAAAAAATTTTAAATCCACTAATAATCTGCATTGTGCAGTGGTTAGAGAAATGGTCCAAGTGTCAGGAAGACCTGAGTTAAAGTTCTGCCTTTGACACTTACTGGCTGGTATGACCATCTTAGGTAAGTCACTTGGTCTCTAGGTGCTCCAGGCAAATCTCCCAAATTATATAAGTTTTAGAGCAGTAGCTAACCCACATAAGTAGAGAGAATTTCCTCCCCAAGACTTACATCAGTGGAATCACAAAACAAAACATCCATCCTTGGAACAATCAACACCCTCCCGGACAAAGTCACAGGGGATGGGGAGGTGGGGCGCAATGAGGGGAGAGGGAAGCATGCAACGTCCAAGACTCAGCTCGCAGGCAACCCCCCTACGGTCCCTATGCTAGTCTCTCCCTCCCTTCCTCAAGTCCCAGTAGCTACTTTTTATGCAGGGTATTTGGAGTTTCACAACATCTTACAACTGCACCAAGACTTTTGGGACATCTTCTATATTTTCCTCACAAATGAATATATTGTTTCCCCCAATGTTTTTCTTTATATCCCCAGTACCTAGAACAGTACTGTGTGCACCACAGCACATGATGAGTGGTTAATAATTGCTTGTAGATTTCGAGATCAATAGGGATCTCCAGCATGATATGAACTCCCCTTCCCCCCTCCCCCTCAAGGGGAAGAAAAATAAAACTTGGCAGGTAGATGGAACAATGGATAGAGGGCTGGACCTGGAGTCAGGAAGACCTGAGTTCAAATCCAAGCCTGTGTGACCCTGGGCAAGTCAATTAACTGCTGCCTGCCTCAGTTTCCTCATCTGTAAAATGGGTATAATAATAGCATCTACTTCCCAGGATTGTTGTAAGGATTAAATGAGATAATATTTGTAAAGCATTTTGCAAGCCTTAAAGCTCTACCTAAATGATAGTGATTATTATTAGCTATTGGGGGAAGGGAATGAGCTTATATAGTGCTTCTGTGTACATTGTGCAAAGTGCTTTATTTAAAAAAGCAGTGTTGCTCTAGGCCATATATTCAGAAGCATTGGGTCTGGGATATCGGAGGTGACAGTTCTGTTATATCTTGCTCTGATCAAAGCACAACTGTAATGCTGGGTTTGAATCTGGTCTCCGTGTTTTAGGAAGGACTTAGACAAGCTGGAGGCATCGAGAACATGGTAAGGAGCCTTGAGAACAGGCCATATGAGGGTAGAAGGGTGTGGGAATGTTAATCCTGGCGAAGGGAAGACTCAGGACATGAGAACTGTCTTCAAGTAGCCAAAGGCTTTGTCACGTGGCAGAGGGATTAGGTTTGTTTTAATGAAACTCCAAAACAAAAGCAGGAGCCATGGGTAGAAGTTGCTAAGGGAGATTGAAGCATGACGTAAGCAAGAATTTCTAGAATTTCGAGCTGTTCAGAAGTGGAATAGGCAGCCTTGGGAAGGAGTGGGTCCCCCTTCCCTGAAGGTCTTCTCTGCAATCATAGGCTTAGAGAGCTCCCTAGGGCACTGATCGGCCAAGTGAGTGCAAGAGGCCAGACTGAAATCAGGGCTTCAGAGGAAGCTTTAGAATGGAAGCCTCTTGAAGGCAGCCATTATTTCACTTTTATCTTCGTATTTCTTGCACCTGGTACACAGTAGGTGCTTAATAATGCTTATAATAAAATAATAAATAATAAAAACAGTTATCAAAATATATACATTTTTAAAAACCAAGTTCACAGACTCCAGTTTAAGAACGCCTAATCTAGTCCTATCCCCTTTCCTCTCATTTGACAGATGAAGAAACTGAGTCTGAGAAAGGGAAGGAAGCGTTCAAGGCTATAAAGCGCTCTAGGTCTCTTGATCTCATGCAATGCTTTTCCCACTAAGGACAACAACAACAGCTAGCATCTGTATAGTACTCACTATGTTCCAGGCACTTTGCTGGAACACCTTACAATTATTATGTCATTTGAACCTTACAGCAACCCTGGGAGGTGGATTCTATTATTATTCCCATGAAACAGATGAAGAAACTGAGGCAAACAGGTTAAATGACTAGCCCAGAGCCACCCAGTTAGTAAGTATCTGAGGCCAGATATGAACTCAGGTCTTCTGGACTCCAGGCCTAACACTCTATCCACTGTGTGACCCATGGACCCCACTGTGACATGATACTTCTTATTCCAATTTAAACCGATGTCTCTTATTTTGACTTTGACTACTGAAACCCACTTACCCCTCCAGCCCTTCCTACAAGCTCCCCTATGAGCCTGGACTGCCTTCCAGAGGCCTACAGTTTTCCTCCCATTTATGTCACTGGATGGCCTTTCTCTAACACAGAAATTGTGATTTGACCTGGGCTGGCCTGGGCTAAGGTTTCCATTTGTACCTCCATACTATGAGGGAAGAGCGGACTGAACAAATTAGTAACACGAACAAGATTGTCTTGGCTATGTTTGGCCTATAAGCCCAGCACATTTGTTGTCATATAAATGAATGTTAAATGCAAACAGGAGCTAGGGATTCATTAAAGCAGGACCTTTAGCTGTTCTACCCCAGCTACTTTATCAGCCATTAGTTCAAGTGACTATACCTATTTGAAAACAATCAATTTGCCTTTTTTTCCAAAATGTCTATCAATTCAAATTTGTCACTAAACTCAGAGGGCATGGAAAGGTCTGACTGAGAAATGTTATTTTTTTCACCATTCAAAATATGTATTTCAAGTGATTACTTCAAATGAAGATGTGAATGAACCACATTTTTTGGTTAAATTTTATATAATATTCTCTCACTACTTATATGCCATATGTTGTACATTATGATAATCAAGGGACTTATCTGTTTCATAGCGACTATGGCCAAAGAATTCGTCAACTAGTGTTCAAATTTTTGGTGATGGCTGTTCTTAGCTTGGCTGGCCAAGGGACAGCAGTTTGTCACTGAAACCAAACTCAGAGATTTTCCTGAGCTTATGCCTTGTAAGCATGAGCTTTTGAAACCTCGGTTTACCTCCATTCCCCCATTCCCCAGCATGAGCCAAAGTAGAACTTTTGTGGAAAATTATGGTTCTGTCACTAAGTCTGAGTTTTACTGCCACTTTTCCATTAACTTGCTGGGTGACGATGAACCAAAGGCTAAACCTCTCTGGGCTGTTTACTGAGCCGAAAAATAGGGAGGCATTTTGTTGGAGCTGGGTTTGGGGGTCAGGAAGAGCTCTATTCAAGGTCTACATATTGTCTGTGGGACCTTATAGGATCATTGACTTAAAATTGGAAAAGACCTTAGAGGCCATCCAGCTCCCTCATTTTATAAATAAGGAAACTGAGGCACAGGAGGGTTAGACACAGGATCAGACAGCTACTGATTAGGTGTCTGAGGTGCCATTGGAATCCTGATCTTTCTGACTCCCATTGCACCATACTGCCTCTTGGACAACTCAACTAGAGATGTACATCTGACTTTGACAGAAGTTTCTCACCCAGAGCTCCCTATACCACATAGGTACATGGTAACATTTTTTTTTGGTTGTTGTTTGTATGTTAGAAAACATGAAATGAATGGAGAGATCAGGAAAGATTCCCTCTACAAGGTAGCCCTTGAGTAGAGATTTGGAGGAAGCTAGGAATTCTGATGCAGGGTTGAGGTGGGAGGGCACTTCCAAGAATTCGTGACCTTGTGATGGGAGATAAGAGTGTCCTGTGTGAGGAATAGTTGGAAGGACAGTTTGACTGGACTTTAGAGGAATGAGGGGGATCCCAGTTCCCAGAAGGTTGAATCAGCAAAGCCCAACCTCTGGCCTGTCTTGGTTCACTGGCCTAGCTTAGATGGGAGAAGCTCATTATGCCAGAGGGTGATCAATTCTTTTTCCGGCCCAATAACTACAGGATGAGTCTGCGATTTTATATTCTTAACTGGGGAGCAAAATTATCTAGTTACATTGCTGGGGGGAATTTAGCGTAGGAATTAGTAACATGGATTTAGAGCCGAAGGGGAATTTGGAGGTCATCTTGTCCACCACCCTTCATTTCAAGCTAAGCGACTTGTCCAAGGTCACCTAGAAGATGCACGAGGCAGCTGAACTTGGAAGACAATCAGTCATTCAAAGAATGCTTGAGGTCTGTGTGTACACAGAAGGGCTACTCAGATCGATGAAATGAAGAATCCAGGAAGAATTACAGTGGTGAAGACTATTCTTGGATTTGCTCTGGACAGCTGTGACGGATTGTTGTTTATGAGTAGCAGAGGGGGAAAGGCTGGACCACATGCCGTCCCCATCCCTCCTCGTGCATGGAATAGAACATTTTGTGCAGCAGGACCTGGGCACACAAGCGCACAGGCACCGCCACGTAGCGCCGAGAGGTGGTCAAGCACTTCGGGGCTGCGCTACCGAGACGCACCACCAGGTGTCGCCCCCCATGAAGAGGTTGGATCGGGGTTGGACAGGCTCGCAGACCCGGGGCGCTGTCCCGTTTGCTGCCTTTGCGCTGCCCTGCGCGCTCCTGGAAAGCCTCTTCTGCTTCCTAAACTAGGTGCAGCGCCTCGGAAACCTTTTGTCCCTAGAGCTGGAGGTGGGGTAGCCGGGGGGGGGGGGGGGGGGGGGGGGGGGGGGGGGGGGGGGGGG
>NW_020954551.1:40193913-40219592 GCF_900497805.2 Vombatus ursinus
AGAGAGAGAGAGAGAGAGAGAGAGAGAGACAGAGAGAGAGAGAGAGAGAGAGAGAGAGAGAGACAGAGAGACAGAGAGAGAGAGAAAGGGGAGGGGAAAGCTGCCGGTGACGCAGGCGCGCAAACATGTGGAAAGGATGCTGCAGAGGGGACGCGCGTCAAGGTCAAGGTCGGGAGGCGCAAACACGCCGCTAATCTGGCCGACCTTGGCCCTGGCCGCGCTGCCGGCGGCGTCAAGGTGGTTGTTTTTCAGCGCACTTGTTCAGACCCGACGAATCACCAGCAGAGCCCACCTCCAAAGCGGGCAGGGGTCAGACAAGCAGACACTGGGGTGGACTGGACGGGGAGAGGAGGCCCCCGGGGAAGGAAGCCGCGCACAGAGGCACTGGGTCCAAGCCTCAAGAGACGGGTTCGAATCTTCGTCGTTCCTCCTCTGTGACCTTGAGCACAGTCACTCCCAACTCCCTGGGGTAACCTAAGTGTGAGGGAATGGGAGCGGGTGAAGTTAGAGGACCAGGATTTGAAACCCATCTCTGATACCTCGACCTCCAGCTGAGAAGGACTTCAGAGACTTGTTGGGCAACTGAGGCCCAGAGAGGTTAGGGTACTTGCGCAAGGTCACACCCATCAGAGAGTCCGGATTTGAAAGCAAGGCTGATGCCTACCAAGTTCAGTCGCTTCCTGCACCTCCTGGATGACCTTGGCAAGTCACTTAGCTTGAAATGAAGGGTGGTGGACAAGATGACCTCCAAATTCCCCTTCGGCTCTAAATCCGTGTTACTAATTCCTACACTAAATTCCCACCGGCCATGCAAGTAGCTTATTTTGCTCTCCAGCTAAGAATATAAAAATAACGTCCCTACCCTGCCCCTTCCTTGTAGTTTCCTTGGGATATCGACATCTCTTTTATATATCTTTCTTTGACTTAGCCAGAAATGTGCTGCTAAGTATTTAATAACTGGTTCTCCTAAAATCATGACATACTTTAAAATTTGAACATTGTTAACATTTTCTCCATCACTTTCTTCAATCTGGAAATCAACAAAAAGAAAAAAAGCCCTGATTTGTAGCCCTCAGAGAGGTGTGTTTACGCTGAAGTAATAATCATCCTTGGGAGCTGGTCTTTCCACTGGAACCAGTGTCTTCACAATGCTCCGACTGCCACCCTATGGTTATTTGGACCTGGGGTTGGTGGGGTAGGAGCTAATGGAACCTTGATCTGCGCCCTCCTACTTGCTTCTCCCTCCAGCCCCAACTCCTCCCTCCATTCTCTCCCCTATCCCCATGAGAGATGGTCCAAGAGACAGTTGTCAGCAAGACCCAGGATAATTTTATATATATTATATATAACATGTAATTATATATAATAATCATTTCCTACAAGATGCCTCCCTAATAAGTTAGTGAGGGGAGTTAGCAGGGTTCAGAACCCACTCCTTACTCTGGCCACCCCCAGAGTCCTGTGGGCCTACCTGAGGCCAGGGGATCCTAGGCTGGAATTAGTGTAGTCATTACCCTGAATGCCGCTGCTAGGGCAACCTGGTCCAGCCTGATTCTCCATACCTCTTCAGCATCTGTCTTGTCCCCATTCCAGCTCTACAGATAACCTAAGACCCTGATGGGGAAAAAAATGCACTGATTTATCAATTTTTCTGACAAAAGACCGGCAGCTCCTGGCCAGAACATGTTGGATGGAAAGTGGGTCTTTGCCTTGGGGTACCAGGAAGTTAAGTGACTTATCCAGGGTCATACAGACTCCATGAAGATAGTGATTTTTTTTCTCTTGGGCAACTAGGTGATACAGTGGCTAGAGCACTGGGCCTGGAGTCAGGAAAACCTGAGTTCAAATCTAGCCTCAGACACACTAACTTTGTGACCTTGTGCAAGTCACTTAACCTCCATTTTTACCTCAGTTTTCTCACCTGTTAAGTGGGGATGATAATATAGTATCTAACTTTCAAGGTTGTTGTGAGGATCAAATGAAATAATATTTGTAAAGTGCTTAGCACAGTGCCTGGCAAATTATAGGTGCTGTATAAATGTTAGCTATGAATCCACCTCCAGAGAGAGGTGATGAACTCTTAAGTGCAGATTCAAGCATTTTTTTTTCCATTCTATTTTTCCTGCCTTTTTTTGTAACATGGCTAATATGGAAATATGTTTTGCATGACTTCACATGTACAATGGGTATAGCATTGCTTGCCTTCTCAGTGGGCAGGGGAGTGGCTGGAGGGAGGGAAAGAATTTAGAACTGAAAATAAAAATTAAAAAATAAATGTTAGCTATCATCATCATTATTATTATTATTCTGGACCCCAAGATTGGATGTGGACACTTCACTATCTCACTGGAAAGTCCTTGAGGGTGAAGACCACTGCCTCAGATTGCTCTGTGTTTCCCTAGGATCCTAGTCCAGGGCTTAGCTCAGTACATACTTCTGAACAATTGGTCACAAGACAGACCCACTTGCCTAAATGGCAGACCATCTGATTCACCAGTTGGCTGACTGGCAGACCCCCTGATTGACCATTCACTAACAGATTGCCTGGATTTATGGCCTGCCTGCCTGACCAAAAGCTAACCTGTATGGCCAGTCAATGAAAATCTGCTTGACCAATGGCTCTTCGGGTCAACAGATTCCCTGACAGCACCGCCTCCTACAGACCAATAACCTGATTGACAGACCTGGCCCCTCCCCTTTATTATCTGATTAATAATGAGTGAATCTTACTATCACAGCTGTCAGAGAGGCAGCAGGCCATCGTGAAGAGAGAGCTGACCTCCGAGCCAGGAAGACCTGAATTCAAATCCCACTCATGACCCCTCTGGCACTTACTGGCTGTGTGACCCTAGAGAAGCTGGTTAAACTCTCAATGACTCTAGACTGAAACTCCAGGACTCAAGTGCTGAGACTCTGAGTCACAGAGCAGGTACAGAGTAGCAATGCTAGAAGGAATTTCCTTCCAAGGCCCATCTAAAACGAAATCGTCCTTTCTCTAAGGAGGAGGACGGAAGTTCAGAGCTGGTCCTTATTCTCACTTCACACCTGCTCCATCTCAGCTTAGTGCATTGCCTGGCACATAGTAGGTGCTTAATAAATGTTGGTTGCTTGATTAGCTTTCCATTGGACTGGCCCGCACTTGGCAGACTGTGGCTGAAGAGTTAAGTAGTCACAGGTGAAAACTCTGAAGTGAAAATCGCCCTTATCTCAGGAGGAAGTGAGAGTCACTGAACTGAGAGGTCATGCACCTGACCCTTAGACCCCTCCAGATATTGGCAACACCAGCTTCTCTTAGGCAGTGGTTTTTACACAACTGTTCCTGCAGAGCTCACGGTCTTGTCCTGTACACCTTGCAAGCTTTGAGAGGCCTGGCCTGTCTCATTCTTCTTTCTTCTGCCACCAAGGCCACAGGTCTCAACCTGGCACTCTGTCATGGGACCCCTCTCTCAGTGAAGAGGTTGGGCTAGGCTTTTTCTGGCTCTATGATATTAGGACCTAGTATAGTCTAATTGCTCAGACTTCTACTCTGAGCAAGACGCATGTTAATGAGATTATGGTGTGTGTGTGTGTGTGTGTGTGTAATATTCCTGTTCAAGCTCAGTTGGACTAGATGGTCTTTGAGGACCCCTAGCTCTGAGATTCTGAGATTTCCTCTACTCTTTCTTTTTCTCTTTCTAATCAGGGTTAAGTGACTTACCCAGCGTCACACAGCTAGTAATTGTCTGAGGCCAGATTTGAACTCAGGTCTTCCTAACTCTAGGTCTGGTGCTCTATCCACTGTGCCACCTAGCTACTAGTAGCACCTTTCTACTTTTTCTTATTTTTTTTCCCCCTTTCATTTGTTTGTTTTTGGAGGCAGTCAGGGTCACAGAGCTAATAAGTGTCTGAAGCTGGATTTGAATCCAGGTCTTCCTGACTCCAGGGCCAGTGCTGTATCCACTGTGCCACGTAGCTGTACCCTCTCTACTTTTTCTCCCACTTATTTATTCAACAAGCATTTACTAAGTGGCTACTAAAGGGCAGACACTCTGCTTGCTCCTCATTGTGGATTCAAAAACAAAAGACATCCCCCAAATCAAACAATCCCTGCCACCAAGGAGCTTCCGTTCACCATGATACACTCTGTCCTCCAGTTGAGTGTGTTTTCTTACTTCCTCCCTTTTCCCCTACATTCCAGCATGTGCTCACACACAGGTCACCTGCACCAATTTCTTCCCCTGAACTTTTGCCTGTGATTTTTTTCTCCCTCCCACGGGGATGTCCCAGGTATCCAAGTCCAATCCAGGCTTCAAAGCCCAGCTCAGCATCGCTGCTCCTCCTTGACATTCTTACTTATCTCAGATGAAATCTCCTACCTTAATAATTCAACTCCTATTCATCCTCATTCTAGTCTCCAGAGCTACATAGAATAAGCTGAGTCCACTTCTCACGTGGCAACCATTTGGATATTAGTGGATGGCTCTCCTGGGTCCCATACACCTTTTATTTTTCCAGCTAAAACTCCCTCAGTCCTTCGACCACTGGGTAAGTGGTAGTTTCACATTCCCTCATTAACATGGTCCTTACGTGGAGCGCTCTGGTGTGTTAGTGTCCCTCTTAAAATAAAGAGTCTCTAACCCAAGGCACTGCTCCAGGTATGGTCTGATCAGAACAAAGAACAGCATTAAGTTCCATTTCCCTTGTTTGGAATATTTAACTTTGGCTTAAATGAGCCACACACATCAGCTTTTCTTTTTTTCTTTTGGCTGCCACTCACATTTATACCAAGACTTCAGCCACTAAAGCCCTCTCAGGTCTTTCTCACCTAAGCTGCAGCTGCTTCTCCCCCACGGAATACTTGGGCAATGAATTTTTTTTTAAAAGATGTAAATTGTAGACCTTTCATTTGCCCCTATGGAATATTATCTTGTTTCATGTCCACAAGTCTGTCTGTTAAGGTCCTACGTATGTGAATTATGTCACCAATCAATAAACATTTATTAAGCACCTGCTACAAGCCAGGCACTATGCTAAGAGCTAGGGATACAAAAAGAGGCAAAAAACAGTTTCTGCCCTCAAGGAGCTTACAGAGTAACGGGGAGACAACATGTAAACAGATATATACAAAGCAAGATACATGCAGGATAAATTGGAAGTAATTAACAGAGGGAAGGCACTGGAATTAAGAGAGGTTGGGGAAGGCTTCCTGTAGGAGCTGGGATTTTAGTTAGGACTTGAGGGAAGTCAGGGAGGTCTGAATTTGGAGTGGAGGAAGGAGAATGCTCCAGGCATGGGAACAGTCAGAGAAAATGCCCTGAACTGAAAGATGGAGGGTCTGGGATCATGTCAGTTACCTCTTCTGGGTTTGTGCTCCTGGTAAGTTTGGTAAACCTGACATCTGTGTATTCATGGATGTTCATGAAAGCCTTGCTCTGATGCCTCAGAGTGGTGTGGAGTTGGCTCTGAGTTTTCAAAAGCTAAGTCAGCAGAATGTGAACTCTACCAGGTCCTACCAAGATGGAATGGTTTTGAGGATCAATTATAAGAGAAGCTCTTTAAGGCTGGATCAGATGGAAGCAGTGGTGATGTAGCAGATAGAGTCCAGGACTTGGAGTTGGGAAGACCTGAGTTTAAATTTGACTTTGGACACTTACTAGCTCTAGGCAGGTCAGTTTCTTCAATTGTAGAAGGAAAATAGTAACAGCATTTCCCTCAAAGAATTTACTGTGAGGACCAAATGAGATTCTATTTACAAAGTGATTAGCATTTTGATGGCTAAGTAGTGCCATAGTGCACAGAGCTCAGGGTTTGGAGTCAGGAAGACTCATCTTCCTGAGTTCAAATCTTCCCTCAGACAGTTACTAGTTGTGTGACTCTGAGCAAATTACTTAATCCTGCTTGCCTCAGTTTCCTCTTCTGTAAAATGAGCTGGAGAAGGAAATGGCAGACCACTCTAGTATCTTTGCCAAGAAAACCCCAAATGGAGCCATGAAGAGTCAGACATGACTGAACAATAACAATAGCACAGTGCCTGGCACATCATAGTGACAATATATACATATATATGGCTATTCTCTTCCTTTCCAGTAAAATATAAAAAATGCTGCAAACCTGAAAGTTCCATATAGATGTGAGTTATTATTATTATTGATTGGAAATGCCAAGAAAACCTCAAATGGGGTCATGACAAGTCAGAAATGACTGAAAAATAACTGAACAACTGGGAAATTATTGATGGAATTGGTGATTTCGTTGGTGTAGGGAACTTCCGGTGAGAAAACTCTGTTTACCAGTACATATCCTCTACAATTTATACTAGAGAGTTGACACCTGGGATACAAAAGTTAAGGGACTTGCCCAGAATCACACAACCCTGATATGTGTCAGAGACAAACTTGAACTCAGGTCTTCTTGATTCTGACAACAGCTATCTGCTGGGTAATAAGACCTTTCTGTTATTATTATTACTACTCCTATTATTTCTATCATTATTATTATTGCTGTTAGTTTCTTGTTGGAGGACTAACCTAATTAATCTCAGAGAGACTCATTCCCAGTGTGTCTGCATGGCAGATAAATTTTTTGGCCAAGGTACCTCTTAAAGACCTAAGTTCTAGAACTTGAGATCGGGATGTATGTCAGTGGAGGGAGTAAAGATGCTAACTGGAGAGAACTAAGTGGAATCAGAGGGTCTGAGTTCAAATCCCTCCTCTGACCCTACCTCTATGACCACTAGTCAGTCACTTAAGTTTCCTGGGCCTCATTTTCCCCATCTGTAAATTAAGGAGTTTAGACCCAGTGGACTTTTTGGTTTCCTCCAAATCTCTATCTATGATCCCTGTAACTCATTCTAAAAAAGTATTGAAGAAGGAAGCTTTCACCAAGTCACAAATTAAAGAAAACAAATGGCTGAGCAGGACAGGGCCAAGGACAGATCCCTAATGTCCTCCACTAGAGAGACCAACTCTATGGACTGTTGTTCACAGATGCATCTTTCTAACTGGTCTCTGATCCCCCAAAGGGGAGGGATCATGTCTTCTCTTCTTCTGTCCCACCTGCACATAGCACTGTGCTTGGGTAGGGGAGGCCTTCAGGAAAAGACTTAGTCTTATTGAATTGCCATAATCCTGATGACAAGTAACAAGGACTGGTGTGGGCTGGTGGCCCTGGGAAATGGAAAGGGAATGGGAATGGGGAGCACCAATTTAAAAAAAAAACATCAGTGAAAGGGTTTTCAAAATCACAGAATTTCACAGTTCGAAGGAACCTCACAGAACACCTAGTCCAACCCAACAAGAATGCGTAATAAGTGATAGTCTGATTAAAGATCCCCAGCAAGGGGTCTTGGAGTTGGAAGACCCGGGCTTGAATCCTATCTCTAATACTTATTAGCCTAGTAACCCTGAACAAGGCACTGAATCCTCTCTGAGCCTCAGTTTCCTCGCCTGTAAAATGGGGGTGGCAATACTCATATTGTCTACCTCAGAGGGCTGTTAAAGCAAAAAACAATACTGATGTTTTAGCAGGTCAGACTTTGCAATAAATATGAATTATTGGTTCCTCAATTTATTCAACTCCAAACTTGGCTGGTTCCCAAACAAAACTGGTTACTTGTACATAATCCGTTCAAAGAAACTTAATTAAGTACTTGAGATAGCCAGGTAGTGTAGTGGAAAGAGAACTAAACTGGTAGTCAGAAAGACCTGAGTTCAAATCCTTCCTCAGATATTTACTAGCTGTGTAACCCTGGACAAGTCACTTAATCTTATTTGCCTCTGTTTCCTCATCTATAAATGTGCTACAGAAGAAAATGGCAAACTACAGTATCTTTGTCAAGAAAACCCCAAATGGGGTCACAAAGAGTCAGACATGGCTGAAAAATGACTGAACAAATATGACAGAAATTATGCTAAGTGCTAAGTATACAAAGAAAGGCAAAAACAGTCATTGCCTTCAAAGAGCTCACAATCTAGTGGGGGAAACAATAAGTAAATAACTAGATACCTGCAAGAAATATATAGGATATAGGGAAGGTCATCTCACAGAAGAAGGTTCTAGAAGCTGGGGGAGGGGGCAGAGGTCACTGGGGAAAGACCTGCAAAAGGTAGGATTTGAGCTGAGTCTTGAAGGGAGCCAGGGAAACAAAACGGTAGAAGTGAAGAGGCAGAGCATTACAGGCATGGGGAACAGCCAGTGTAAAAGCATGGAGGTGGGAAATGGGGTATCCAATGTGAGGAACACTAGGAGACTCCTAATCCTCTGAACACTCATTCAACCTCTTCCACCTTCTATTTTAGTCATCTATAAAATGATGAGAATGAGCCCAGCTTAGTCTAGGTCACAGAACTGTTGTGATGTGTTAGCACAGAAAGGAAGGCAGGGAACCCTGGGTAGGGTTGGGGGAAGGGAACAGGAGGAAGCAGATGTTTCTGACATGGCTCTGAGAAAGATACTTTTTGGTTGCCATTAGACAATGCAATAAAGCAATGGGGAGTGACAGACATCTCTAGTGCTTCTAGTATTAAATGGTCCCCATAATTCTATTGTTAGAGTGACGGTGGGGTCTGGTCACAGTGTACTGGATTTGTGAGTCTTTATGTGCTTTCCTGGTATGCCAAACAGGAGAAAGAGAGAGAGTGGTAACTGGATACTCCCACAGTCATGGGCATTTAGGACATAGGACCCAATCCAGGTAAAGTCAAATTATATAGGTTTCATCTGGAAGGGCTAGACCTTAGAAGTCAACTTGTCCAACCTTCTCCTTTCACAGATGAGAAAACTGAGGGCCAGAGAGTGAAGTGACGTATCCAAGGTCCCACAGCTTCTTGGTAGTGGAGAAACTCCATAGAAAGATTTTTGCCCAAGAAAAATCACTTAACCTCTTAGTCTAAGTTTCCTCATCAGTAAAATGGGGATAAAGATAGCATCCACTTTCCATGGTAGTTATGAGGGTCAAAGGAGATAACCTACATAAAGTGCTTTGCAAACCTTAAAACACTTTATAAATGCTAATTATTGTTGCTATCAATGGGAGAGACACAACACATAGGTAGATAGGTAAGTCCGTACGTGATTATCGGAGAACATACTGTTAATACAGGAGAGAAGGAAAGGCTTCCCCCCAGGAGGTGGGAACGTGAGGCAGAGGCCCAAAACTTTACTGAAAGAACTCAAAGTGAGTGACTCCTCATCCATTCATCGGCCACTGAGAATATGCTCAACCTGGACATTTTTCAATATCCTAAATGTAACCAGATGGAAATTTCTTCTGGAGTGTCATCCTCCTGGATGGTCTGACATGAAGAATGTGCCTTTGAACGGGAAAGCTGCATTTCATTAGGGTGAGAGAACTGTCATCTGTGGCCTTGTTCCTCTCCCACAAACAGACGCTAGCAGATAGAGCGCAGGGCCTGGAGCAAGAAGATTTGGATTCAGATCTGTCCTCTGACACACACTCGTGTGATCATGGGACAGTCAGCTAACTGCCGCCCTGAGCCTCAGGTTCAAGGATGTGCCGGAACCAACTTGGACTTTGGGAGAACCCACTGTTAGTTTTCAATCTGAGCATTTACGATTTAAAAACAAGCAAAGACTAAGTCAAGGCTTGATTTATTGTTTTGTTTGTCTAGATTTAAATCGATGGAGAAAATGTCAATAACTCAGATTGAACTTAAGTATGTCGCGTATACATTTTTAAAAATTGTTAAACATTTACCAGCGCATTCGCTCAGTTTCCTCATCTGCAAAATGGGGGTGACAATAATCCCTGCTAGTCTGGGAATCAGGAGATGTCCATGACCAGGAGCAAACTCTTTCCCTTTTTTAGTCCTCAGTGCCCTCACCTGTAAAATGAGGAGGTTAGATGAGATGATGTCTGCAATCCCTCCTAACTCTGACATTCTTTGACCCAAGAGATTAGAGGTGTATGTATGTAAGGGTCTCATCTCAGTCTCTTAGGATGCTATCATTTATGGAAAGGCTGCATGAGATTTGGGAACCTTAAATTTTAAGTCAGATGACCAGAGGGAGAGGTTTACATCCCAGCTGGGCCACTAAACTGCCTGTGTAACTTCAGGAGAGGCAGTTTAACCTTTTTTGGGCCTCAGTTTCCTCATCTGCAAAATGGGGGGGTGGGCTAGCTGATTTTTAAGGTCCCTGCCAGCTCTAAATCTGTGATCCCTTATCATAGAGTGTATCAACATAGATAGCATAGAGATCATGCTGAGAATGCAAAATCTCCAGTCCTGTACCTGATGGGCAGAGGTGAACTAAATCCTAGTCCCTCACCATTAGCCAACAGCAAAACTGAACCCCAGAGAGTTGAAGTGACTTGCCCCAAGGTCACATAGCAAGTAAGTGGTGGAGCCCAGTGGGGACTAAGGCCAAGCTCTCCTACACCCTACCTTGTAGGGTCTTTCTGTTACAGCAACCAGAAGGGAGAGGAATGAGGATCACCGTCTAGCTCAGATGTTTTTTCCTGACTTGGAGGTGACCTTGCCTGCAAAGAATCCTGGAGCTCGTCTTCCCCATCTAGAGCTCAGGCTCCATCCCAAGAACCACTCTGGGGTCCATCCCCAGAACCACTCTGGGGTCCATCCCAAGAACTACTCTGGGCTCTGACAGGTAGCTTCTCAAACTTTATCTTGTCTTGAGTCAGTCCTCCACCTCACTTTCTGGTCACCAAGCACTAGTCTCCCTTCTAGCTACCCTGTGTGGATTGTCTTCTGCCTTTAGAATGTAGCTTCTTTGAAGGAAGGGACCATTTTGCTTGCTTGTATTTATAGTCCTAGAGATTAGCATGGCATATAGTGTTATACAAGCTTAGCATATAAATAATAAATATAATAAAAATATTTAATAAATTTTATTTAATAATAAATATAAAAGAAATAATAACATAAATATAATAAATGCTGTATGTATGCATGCCTACATATATGCATACATATATAGATGTATGTGTATATGTATATAGTCCAACAACTTCATTTTACAGGTGAAGAAACTGAGGCCCAAAGACAACTTGTCCCATCACACACAGGTAGGAAGTATCAGGGGTGGGATTTGAATCCAGGTTCTTGGATTCCAGAGTCAGTGTTCTTTTACCTGTCCCCTCTCCCTGTGGCAGGGCAGTGCTTGGCATAGTGCCTGGTACATAGTAGGCAGTTAGTAAATGGTGACTGATTGCTGCCAATGGAACTTAATACCTGAGTTCCAGCTCTGGGACCTGCTGCTATGTGTCTATCATTAGAGTGGCAGCCCCAGTGAGTTTGGAGGGGCTCATCTCATAAGGTCATAGCTTTAGATCTGGAAGGGACCTGGGAGGCCATCTAGATGGGAATAAGAGGATAAGTGACATGCCCAGGGTCATATAGCTTGCAAGTAACTGAGACAGGATTCGAACTCAAGTTGTCCTGACTCCAAGTCCAGTGACTTATGAATGGTCATCTCTCGAAGGTTAGTTACCACAAAAGTGGACAGAAAGGGCTGTAGGATCTGTTCTGGTGGAAGGAATGTCCTTATGGATGAAACTACAGATCTTTGTAAACATAGGAACACTGCATGGAGCTGTCACATAGCAGGCTCTCCATCCTTCCAGACAAACGGACTGGCCAATTATGATCACTGTCTTGCATGGGACAGAGAGAGAGAGCCAGGGAGTTTCCCCAAGTTCCAGAACTGGCTCACCTGACTCTCCCAGGCCCCCATGGGCTCAGTAACTAAGGAGAGAGCTCAGGGGTCTCACTAGCTTGGGGAAATTGGATCCTTCCCACTTGGAAAGCAACCCCCCACTCCCAGAGGCAATTGTACCGTACGTCTGTCCAGGCAGCGTTCCCTTCTTTTTGGGAAGGGGACCATGTTGTGTAGCTTTGTTTATAGCAACTGCAGAGGGACAGCCTGCCAGCTGTCTATCTGACTCTGCTCACTGGGGTCCATGGCCCTCCCTGCCACAAGCAGGCAGAATTTTAGAACTCTGCCAAGGACAGCAAAATCTGATGGAATCTGAAACTTTTCTTGGGGTCGTCTTCCTTTCTCCCTCACTTTCCTCCTTCCTTTAATTTTTTTCCTTTCTGTTTTTTCCTATTTATTTTACTTCTTCCCTTTCCCTTTTTCCTATTTATTTTACCCCTTCCCTTTTTCTTCTTCCCTCTCTCTCTTCCCCATTCCTTTACTGTTACCTTTACTCTCCTTTCCCTTTCTCTTCTCCCCTTCCCCCTTACTTTTTTCCATTCCCTTTCCCTCCTTTCTCCCCTTCAAAATACCCAGTCCCTCAATTCCATGCAAAAGTGAATAATATCCCTTATTTCCATAATGCCTTAAGATTTACAAAGCACTTTCCTCACTACAATCCAAGGCACCTGGATTCAATTACCAGCTCTGAAGGTTACTATCAGTATGGCCACCTCGAGGTCTTACCTACTACACCTGTAAAATGGTGAGAATAGCACATCCTTTCATTACTTCATAGGATTGTTGGGAGGGAAATGTTTTGTAGACCTCAAACCACCATAGAAAAATTGACTATTATAATTATAACCTCCTGCCCAACAGGCCTGATCCCCAAGTCCAGAGAGGGTGAAGCTATTTTTGGGATTAATGATCCCAGTTGTAGAGGTGAGAAACTCCAGGAGTGGGAAGCCGGACAAATAGGGGCTGAATCAATGTTTTTTGATTGCAAGACCCTGCATCCCTGTGGCCACTTTCCTACTCAGACCTGTCCACATGTTTCCCTCTTCGCCTAAACCCTCAGGGAGAGGTGAGAAATCACATTCTTCCAATTGGAAAGTAGAGAAAATGTTTCCCTACCTAGAAGTCAGCATCCCTTAATGACATCTCTAAGTGGTCCTCAATCCTCTGCTTAAATGCCCAGTAATGGGGAACCTCACTACTAAGAGCCAAACAGCTCGTTACGAAGTCCTCCCTTGTGATGAGCAGTCAATCCATCAATAAGCATTCATTAAATGTCTACTGTCTTCCAGTCAACTGTGCTAAGTGTTAGAGACATGCAAAAACAAAAATGACATCATGCTCATCCTTTGTATTCTATTACAGGAGTCAGCACACATAGAAGCATTACAGGGTGTCCCAAAAGTTGTTAAGCTTTAGTTAAGATTTTTGGGGTACCCTGCATACAAAGTAATTAGAGGGAATGGGGAGGGGTTAGCTGTTGTAAGGGAGGTAATGGTGATTCTTTTGAAAGAAATAAGGAAGTTGGAAGTGGGGTGAGTTTCTCAGGAAAGATAATGATTTCTGTTTTGGATATGCTAAATTTGAGTTGACCACAGTTTGAAATGTTCAATAGCTAGTGAGGGATGCAGGCCTGGCAATCAGGAAAGATACTAGATACAGATCTGGAAATCACCTGTGTGGAGGCGATAATTAAACCCATGGGAGCAGACTGATGAGCTCAGCTAGAGAGATGGAGAGCACAGAGAAAGGAGAGAAGAGGGCCCAGGCAGAGCTGAGGGGGTGGGATATGAATGTTGGTCCAGCAAAACAGAAACTGGCCTCTCTGTAAGTTTCACTCTTTGGTCCAAGTTCAACCCTCCAGAGCAATTTCCTCTTCTGTTTCATGGGAAGGCTGGGTGAGTTGATCTTTAAGGTTTCTTCCTGTTCAAAGGTCCAATAACTTTAGAATTCTATGAACTCGATCAGATAAGCTCTTCCTTACAAAGATATCATGCATTTCACGTACTCTCCTTTCCAAGCGGATTGACAGTTTTTTTTAAAGGACATATACGGAGAGAGCAAGACTCAATTGAAAACAACTTTTGCATCAGTAGAGGACCCGTTTTAGTGTGTGTGTGTGTGTGTGTGCTTTCTAGCAGTGTTTACTATAAGCCCATCAAACCACACAAACACATACTCTATTGATGAGTAGTCACGGGTATCCAGGAGGCACCATAGTCAGAACCAGATAAAAATATAGTGTGGAAATGTTTAACAAAATAAATAAAAATAAAACACAATATAGATCGTGTTAATTTATGGTTTTCTATGTCAATACTTGCCCCTCCCTCCTCCTTTCCCGTTGTTTCTGTTTGAGCTTGACACCACTAGTCTGGGCCTGGTCCATGGAACAGAGAGTGAAACCTCCTTAGGGTCAGCTTACCATGCAAGGGAAGGGAGCTTCTATAGATCACAGAGTATTAGAATTAGAATAGAGCTTAAAGTCATCTGATCAAACCCTTTCTTTTTGCCCATGACATAAATAAGGCCCAGAGAGATGAGGAGATTTACCCAAGGTCATACCACTATTATATAGCAACACTTGGCTTTGAACCCAGATCCTTCTGACTCTAGGTCCAGTCTTCTTTCTGTTATATTACACTCTAGCAGAACACTGTTCTAGGAACTAGGAGAAGGGAGTGGTAATGATAGAGAAACGAAAAAAAAAATAGAGATGGTTATGGAGCTTCTGGCCTGACAAGGCTTTGACACATACAGAGAAAACTGGACTATAAAAGAATTCATGATAAGTACATCTCAGAAGAACATGAACAGAGCTGTACGAGGTCCTAGCAGGGGAAAATCATTACCAACTGGGGGTTCATAATAATAACATAATAATAATTAATAATAGCCAGCATTTATATAAATTAAGGTTTACAAAGCACTTTACAAATATCTCATTTTATCCTCAAAGCAACCATGGGTTGTGGATACTATTATTATCCTCATTTTACGGATGGAGAGACTGAGGCACACATAAGTTGAGTGACTTGCTCAAAGTTACACAGATAGTGTCTGAGGCTGGATTTGAATTCAGGTCTTCCTAATACCAGGTGCAGCACTCTCTCTACTTCATCACCTAGCTAATATAAGCACAAAGTTGATACGTAGTAGACCATGGAAGACCTAGACCATACATTTGGAGCTAGAAGGGATCTCATAGACCATCTAATTCAATTCCCTTATTTTATAAATCAATTAATTAATCAACAGGTATTTATTAAGCATCCACTATGTGCTAAGCACTTGAGTATACAAGTACAACGAATGAAATGCTCTCTCCTCACTATAAAATTACATTCTAAAGGGGCAGATGGATGAAGAACCCAGAAATGGTAAGTGACTTCTCCAAAGTCATACAGCTAATATATAACAAACTCAAGATTCAAGGTCCTTTGACCCCCAATCCATCACTCTCTCCCTTGTACCCTGCTGCCCTCTCCCTTCAGAAGCTTGGTATCTTCTGCATGCTCTCCTCTCCTCCCTACCCAAACCTATTCTCAAGAAAGATCTTCTCTCCCTAAATTGTCAGTGACTGAGAAAAAAGCAGCTGTTTCCAGGAGGATATGTATTTTCAATGAAAGGGCTGGGCAGAACGGGGAGGAATTAAAGTCCTTGTAGGCCCAAGGCACTCCTGTTTCCTAGGCCCTTGGGTGGGTGCATTTTTCTAAGTGTATCTGATTTCTCAAAGAAAAAAATCTCAGAAAGTTGACCTTTGTTATTTTATTTTATTTTTACTTCATGGGAAAAAAGTCGATACTGATATGATTCGACCTCTCTGTGCACACATAGAGTACCTGGCCTTTCTATGAAGATGTTCAAGAAGAGAATTTTGTTGTAGTTTTTGCCTCCCAAATTTTTAAGAGGCCAATTTTCTTTTCATGTGGCCTTTATATGTCCTGGGCCCTGGGCAGTGCCTGCTAGGCTTAGCAGATAATTCAACAACCAATCTCAAACAAAAACACAAGGAAGTAAGTCTCATATCCATGTATATTTGGAGTGAGCTGGACAGATTCCAGAGATTTTTTTTTTAATCCCAACAGTCAATAGATTTACCAAGTAGATCCTCATTTGGTCTCAAAGGAAGGGAACAAGTTACAATGGTAACATTTGGATGACCCCAGAAGTCACCTGAGCCCCATGAAAGGAAAGAACTCTTGAGCTAATAAGACTCATGAGTCCTGAATGCTGATTCTGGCATGGCCACTGACTATGGGCAAACTATTTCCCCTTTCTGGGTCTCAGTTTCTCTGAATTTAAAATGAAAGGAGTGCTTTACAAATATCATCTCATGTGATCCTCACAACAACCGTGGGAGGGAGGGGCTGCTATTATTCCTGTTTTACAGATGAGGAAACGGAGGCAGGCAGCAGTTAAATGACTTGCTTAGGGTTTCCTATCTAGTAAATATCTTAGGTTGGATTTGAACTCAGGTCTTCCTGACTCCAGGTCCAGCACTTTATTTCATTAGCTTTTTTTGTGCTGATGTATCACACTATTGACTCATTGAACTTTAATTCTACAGAAATACCAAGTTTTTGTTTTTGTTTTTTTTTTGTTTTTTGCTTCTTCAGATGAACTATTTTTGCATCCTATCTCATACTTGTGAAATTGAGTTTTTTGAATCCTGGTGTTAGCACTGACATTGATTCCTAGTAAATTTCAACAAACTTTCAATTAACAGGATTTTGTGGCAATGCATTTGAAAGCTGGATGTATCTGATTTCAAATGATCCATTCTTCATATTCCTTTAGGTGTTGTGGATAATTGAGAAGTGGTGAAACTGTGATATGATTCAGTCAAGGCCTTAAAAGGGCTTTACAAATACCCAATGGAAAAACCTCATTAATCTCATGTAACTGTTGATGAACAGCACATCAATGAAAGAATTGTAGAAGTGTCCTCTCCCCTTGGTTTCTTCATCTGTCAAAAATGAGGGGGTTGGATTAGATGACCTATGACATGTTTTCTAGTTCAATCTCTCTGATTCTATGAACCTATATACTTCCGGGAGAGAAGTTCCTTATTTCTCTGAACCTGTCCTTCAGAAAAGCTGGGCTGGATCAAGTTTTCTCTTAGGCTCAGAGGAAATGACAACTCTCCAATTAATCAAGCAAGATTCAAGATGAAACCCAGTTATCTACTGAGACCTACCATCTTATTTGGCCTGGCCACGAATCTTTAGAAGCTCCATGGACATTAGGGAGTTAGTCTCATTTGGCATTCTTTGATTCTGTGTGTGTGGGGGGCAATTGGGGTTGAGTGACTTGCCTAAGGTCACACAACTAGTGTCAAGTGTCTGAGGTCAGATTTGAACTCAGGTCCTCCTGATTCCAGGGCCAGTGCTCTATCCACTGTGCCACCTAGCTTTCCCACATTCTTTGATTCTTGAAGAAACACTTTCAAGCAATCAGAGGTGGCCAGCTATGAGACGGGCTGCTTCCTGAAGGGTGCTTTCACACTGTGTTCAAGATGAGAACGGATTGCTGTGTTGCCAAGGATGCTTTAGAGGGGATGTTTGTACAGCACAGGAGCATGGGTTAGACGATCACGTAAGGTCCTGTTGACCTGTTAACATTCTGTGTTCTAGGATTCTTTGTTCTAAGTTTCCTTCTAGCTCTGACATTCAATATTCCAAGGTACCTTTCAGCTTCAATAGCCTTTTTAAAGACATCTTTAAGTTCTGACATACTAATATTTTAATTTTTATTTAATATAATTTAATAACAAATATAATTTGATTTAATATTTTAGTCCATTTTTAAAATTTTAAAATACAGCTCTTATATTTCATATCCATAGTTCTCTTCCAGTTCTAACGTTTTATGTTCTAAGGTTCCTTTTACAACTAATTTTCCATTCTAAAGTCCTTTCCAGATCTAATATTCTGTGTTCTAAGGTACTTGCTAGCTCTGACATTCCATATTCTAATCTCCCTTCCAGCTCCAATATTTTATGTGCTGAAGCCCCATTTATTTCAAACATTGTATGTTCTAAGCTTCCTTCAAACACTGGCATTTTATAAGATCCTACACCTGGCCTGGAATGTTCTCTCTCTCTCTCTCTCTCTCTCTCTCTCTCTCTCTCTCTCTCTCTCTCTCTCTCTCCCTCCCCCCCTCTCTCTTTCTCTCTGTCTCTATCTCTCTCTTTCTCCTCCTTTTCCTCCTCCCTTTTAGCTTCCTTGGCTTCCTCCAATACAGCTTAAATCCCACCTTCTACAAGATGTCCTTCTCTTGCAGAGAAGGGGGGTCCCATTCCCCCTAGTGACTTCTTTCTGAGATTTCCTCCCATTTACACTGGGTGAACTTAATTTTTTTTGCACATTGTCTCCTCCCTGTTTTTGCATTTATTTGTATTCCCAGAGCTTAGCACAATGCCCAGCATATGATAGATGCTTAATAAATACTTGTTAATGTTGAGTTTCCCTTCTAGCCCTGTCATTCAATGCTCTAAGCTTCCTTTCAGCTCCAACATTTTCTATTCCAAGTAATATTCCAAGAATATTACTCTCTAATAGTAATTCCATTACTCTGAAATTCCATTTAGTAGGTGAGTACTTATTTTGTGGCCTGGCTGATAAGGACTGTGTCTTTATTTTGTTTTTCAGAATGTAACCTTAGAAGCCAAACTGCAGGAAACTTCCCTGGATCCAGCAGCAAGTCCTATGAGACAAAAGGGGAAATTCAGACCTGTGAAGGGTCAAAGATTGTTCAGGATGACCACTGCCTTGGAGCCAAAATTGGCTTAGGAATGGTACTTCCCCCTCTGGTACCAGCTCCTTTTGGTTGTTCCCACACAGCAGAAATGCTGCCCAACTTCTTACCTGCTGTCAGACATAGCTCACAGATTTGTTGGGCAAAAAATGGTCCACATTTTTGCTCAAACCCCACTTCCTCCAGGAAGCCCTCCCTGATGACCATAGACTGTATCTCTCTCATTCTCTTCACATTTATTTACTCACAAATGCAATGAACACTTTTTATTATCTGCCATTTGCTAAGTGTCTATATAAGCACTTTATTAAATCAGTGATGGCATAGTGAAGTGAACAGATCAATGGGCTTGGAGCCAAAGGACATGAGTTTAAATCTAGGTTTGCTTATGTGTTACTTGTAAGAACTGCAAATCACTTGACCTCTCTCTAGGCTTCATTTTCCTAATCTATAAAAGGAGAGAGACAATCTAGATCAGAGGTATCTAACATGAGGGCTGGCATCCTGAGTGATGGTAACCAGATTCAGATGTAATTGGGAAATATTTAACAAAATAAAGAAAAATACAATAGAACATAGATAATGCCTATATGTAGTTTTCTCAACCAAAATGTGGGCTACAAGGATCTTTGGTTTAGTGGCCCCATTTCTATTTGAGTTTGACACCACTGCTCTAGGTGACCTGTATTGTCCCTTCTAACTCTGGATATCATGATACTAATATATCATATATGGGAAACTTATCTCCCAGGCAATAATGAATATTTGTACAAGATGTCTTAAAAGCCTTAGTGCAGTTCAGTTCCATTTCATTCTCTCTGTTATGAAAGCATCATCCATATCCTCAAACTGACTGGGTGGTCTGCAGTTTATCCCTCACAATGACATCATTTCTTTTATCTCTTCTTTTTGTCTTACCTAGATATTTTTACTGTGTTTTCACTCTTAGCTTTATGGACTTCCATTCTGTCATTTATCTTTCTTATGTTCCATGTCATAACTCCTCTCCTTTTTTTCTCTTCCTTTCCATTTATATCTGTTTCTTTCCCCCAAGGCATTGTATACTTTAAGAAAATCGGTCTATACTACCTTAATGCACCCTAAGCTTTCTTATTACTCATGCTAAGCCTAGGATGTACTCTCCCCCTCTTTGCCATGCCATTGTTATTTGTGAAATTGTCTAGTCCCACTAGCTATAGGTTCCTTGAGCGCAGAAACTGTGCTGTTTTCCCACTCTGCCCTCATATGTGAGATACCAGTGATATATCCAGGCACTCAGAGATAGAAGTCTAGAACTCAGGCTGAACATAGACATTTCAGTCATCTGACTTTCAAAGGAGCTAGAGACTAGTATGAGCAGAGGGATTGTGTATAGGGGAAACCAGGAAAAATGGTGTTGGGGAGGTATAGGAGGTCAGATTTTAGATGACTTTGAATGCCAGTCTGGAAACATAATAGGTGGAGATGATTTCTATGACCCTTTTCACCTCTGAGTCCATGATGCTCCTATTGTTCAATTTACTTCCTAAGGAGATTTTCCATATGCTGAAACAATGGGAGTAAATTGCTAAGGGAAAGAGCATAGAGAGACAAGAGAGGAGAGCTGAGGACAGATCCTAGGGAAAGCTCTATCTAGCCAGGGGTGTGCTGGAGCCAGCTTTAACCAGCTGGGGAGAGTCAATTGTTAAAATTTCAGAACATTTACACCTCAGAAATGGGCAAAGGGTATAAATCAAGACTTAGTTTAAGATTGTGCTAATTGTCTATACTTAAAAAAGAGATGGAGAAAATGTTAATCATGAAAATTAAACTTAAAAGTGTATCATGTATACATTTTTAGGAAAGCCAGCTGTTAAACATTTTACCAGCATGCCACTGTACCTACCTTTAAAGTCCAACTCAAAGATCACTTTTCCTGAGAATCCTTCCCAGTTTCTCCATCTTTCATCAAACGACACTTTATTTATATTTCTCTAGTGTACTTATCTGTTACATCAGGAGTTATAATAATCTATGTATTTATCCTACGGCATCTACCAGCTACATTGTAAGAGCCAAAAGTTTGAGTATTGTTACTAATGTCAACTGAGTATCTCCCTCACCATTCCAATTTATGCAAAGCAGGTGCTTAACACGTTTTTTGTTGTTACCTATAACACTGTGTTGGTATAGGATTGGGAGACCATAATTCTAAGACTATGAGGTAGGGTGAGAGAAAAAAAAGAGACTGAGATAGACAGATGAGACAGAGACAGAAGGGGAGGGAGATAGAGAAAGAGACAGAGGGTGGAGAGAGGGGAACAGAGAGAGATAGAAACAGAGGAGGGAGAGAGAGAAATAGAGGGGGTAGAGAGATAGAGATAGTGACAAAGATAGAGGAAGGAGAGGGAGGAGATGGAGAGAGAAAGACAGAGGCAAAGTGGACATAGAGACAGAGAAAGAGACAGAAGAAAAAGAGAGAGAGACAGAGAGGAGAGAAGAGGGGAGAAGAGAAATACAGACAGAGTGGGGAGAGAGGAGGGAAGTGATGGGAGGAGAGACACAGAGAGAGACAGAGTTAGGGAGACAGAGATATTGAGGAAGACAAGAGAGAGTGACAGACAGAGAGGCTATGTTTTGCTGTGGCAAAACAAAATATAATGCCTCTTCTTTCATTTCACTTCTAGTAATAAAAGCACATTGGTTTCTACTGTTGGAGTAATAGATAATGCCAAGGATTTTGGTGGTGAGAACCCTTTTTTTTTGAGTCTCCTGGAGCTGTGGTTTTGGGGGAGGAGGTAGGGCTTGCAGCCCCTGTAGAAGTCACCAGGTTGCATCTCCATAAGGGTGACTCTTAGTTTTACCTGGGCTGAGAGGACCAGGCTGGGAGCAAGGCTGATGATCTTGGAGGTTTGGATGATTTCAGTGCTGTTTGGCTTCCCAGTCTATTACTGTGGCAATGGCCACCATTTTCCATAAGGATGGCTACCCTTGATGATGGGTCCAAGAGCCAAGTGGGGAGATCTAGTGGTCTGGGGGCATTGTCATTCCTGGGGCTCTTGGGCTTAGGCAACTGGGCTGATTCCAGCAGGATCTGAGGGGAGGTGGTGGATGAGATGGTTTAACATGCCTGGCACATGCTGCCTCCTGTTTCTTCCTCCAGGGGCCTGACTGCTTCATTTAGGCCGGCTTGTCTGGCTTTTCCATCCTCACCCCCTGCCAATTACTTATGTTATGTCCATGACCCACAGCTATTTCTGGGGCTTTGTTAGGACAACGTTCCTGCACGGGCCCCTGTCTTTCAGAAGAGGCCAAAGAATGGCAGGAGGAGAGAGTGAATGAAGGAGTATAGGGAGAAATGATGGTAGAGAGGCAGGACAACACCAGACTGTCAAAGACCCTGAATGCCAGACTGGGCACACATTAGGTGCTCAGTAAATGTGTGCTGAGTGAGTAGAGATGACCTCAAAGATCCTTTTCACCTCTGGGTCTATGATGCTTTCATTGCTTGACTTATTTACCTGGATAACCTTTTCATTATTTACTCATTTCATTATTCATTATCATTTATTCAATATTTATTTATTGTTCACTTATTTATTTAGTTAGCTGGTTAACTTTTCAATTCATTTACTCATTCACTTACTCAACAAGCATTTATTAATCTCCTATTGTATGCAGAGCTTGTTAGATTCAAAGGGAGGTACAAAATTTCAATTATCTAAACTCTGCCATCATGGACTCTATAGTCTGATTAGAGGAATACCACAAACACAGATAACTATAAAAATGATAGATAATAAATTCATTAGAAAGTTGAAAAACTAAGTTCTGTGTGAGGTAAAGGGAGAAGATAATTACTGAGTGGGAAGATTAGGGAAGGTTTCATGAAAAAGTTGGCATTTCAGTTGTTGCTTCATTGGATAGGATTTCCACAAGTAAAGAGAACAATGGAGGATATTACAACCATAGAGAATGTTATGAGCAAAGAGAGAGCCTAAAGTAGGTTCAAATGATATAGTCTAATTTGCCAGAAAATTTCATTGAAAAAGTTTCATTGAAAGTTTCACTGAAAAAGAAACAGATCTGCTAGGAGAAGAATTATAATATGGTACATAAACAGAATACAAGGTTGTAAGAATCTGAGAGTGCAAACAATAGAGAATATTTAGGTTAGGGGAGATGAGAGAGGCCAGGAATGAAAAATCATTGTAGAAGTAAGTTACAGACCACCCAGACAGCTGGAACTTATGAATAATGCTTTCTTAATAACTTTAACAAAATGGTCACAGAGGCAATGAAAAAATAGGGACTCCAACATACCGGAAGTCTCATTCTGCTAAAATCATCTGATAAATTCTTGGTTTGATTTGCTGATGAGTTAATCTCTCATGAAGTAAAGGAAACATTGAAAGGAGATGTTACTCTGGATTTAGTTCTGACTGACAAAGAAGAGTTAATGAACGAAACAGAACAAGTGGGAGCCTTTTCAGAAGTGATTTGTGATCTTAGAGATTACTAATAACAAGGGAAGAAACACTGAGTGTAGCTGGATATGTACCTAGGCTTTGATAAAGAGGATTTCAAAAAGTTCAGAGAAAAGATAAATGTGATCCAATGGACAGAGGCTCTTTAAAAGGAAATACAACTCAGAAGGAATAAGAAATGTTTAAAATGAAATTCTAGTTTAGAATCATCATTGATCCTAACAAGGGGAAGGTGTAAAGGTATTTAAAGAAAGTGGTAGACATGTTCAGGATCTTAGATTTAAAGCTCAAAGGGTCCTTAGAAATCACTTAGGACAGCTCCTCATTTACAGCTGAGGAAACTGAAGCCCAGAGAGCTGAAGAGACTTTCTCAAGCTTAAATAAGTACCAGACAGTAGAGATGCGATTTAAACCCAGGTCCTCTGATTCCCAGTCCAGTATCCTTCCACAATAACCCGCTGATTCTCAAAGCTAACCTGAGGATTTATTTGAGCTGACTGCCACAATGGCAGTGGGATTAGATTGATTCTATACGACTCCAGAGGTAGAGAACTAGGTCAAATGTGGGTGGTGGAGGAATAGGAAGAGTTATACAGATACAGATTTTGGCTCATTCTGAGGAACTTTATAACGACAGAGCTGCCCAACAGTGGAACCGACTGCTTTGGGATATTGCAAGTTATCCAGTCATTGGAGACACTTATGCATAGAGTGGTTGATGACTTGTTGAGGACACATCTCCAACAGGCAAGAAATTATACAAAACAACTTCCAAACTCTAGAATTTAGTGATTTTATAATTATTTTAAATGAATTCATATTTTTTAAGTCACAGGTACAAAGATTTGGAAGGTGAGATCCAACCACAGGGGACAATAAAAATGAAACATGAATAAATGTAACATCAGTCTAAAGATTAGGACGAGGTCAGAGCGACAGAAATACTAAAGAGGACAAAAAGGGCTTTGGTAGCTGTGGGTCAATCAAGAAAAAAAAGGGATAGGTCTCCTGCTTGGAGGAAATGATGGGATATTAATGGAGGACAGAGAGAAGGCAGAACTATGTTTTTCAAATGAGAAGCATGGTGTTCAAATTGGAAAGAGTAGGAATAACACCACCCAGAGGGAAAAGCAGCCCAAGATATTTAAGGAAATAATTCAGGAGTACCCAAGGGTTTAAAATCAGTTTACATCTCTGGCCCAGATAAATTCTATCCTGAGGGCTGAAAAACTCTAATCAAGTACCCCAGGGATTTGTGCCTGGCCTTGGGCTGTTTATCATTTTTATGAATGAGTTGGATAAAGGCATAGGTGGTATATGCTGATCAAATGTACTTATATTATAAAGCTGGGAAGGATCACTAACAGAGATGACAGAATGAGGATCTAAGAAGAGCTTAACAGGTTGGCTCATGGAACAGAATATAATAAGAACTTCAATAAAGAAAAACGCAAAGTCATACTTAGGCACAAAAAAATCAACAGCCCAAGGTTGGGGCCTTGGATGGTGAGAAAACATTTTTTTAAAAAAGATTTGGGAATTGTCATCCACTGCAAACTCAATATGAGTCAGCAGTATTTTGTGGCAGAAAAGTTAATACCAACTTGGGCAGCATTAAAAGGGTGGAAGGGAGATAACAGTCCCTCCCTACTCTGCCCTCCTTGTCTATCATTTGGAATACTATGTTCCATTCTAGGCATTATGGTTTTTGTTGTTGTTGTTGTTGTAGAAAATTGGGGTTAAGTGACTTGCCCAGGGTCACACAGCTATTAAGTGTCTAGTGTTTGGTCTGAGGACGGATTTGAACTCAGGTCCTCCTGACTTCAGGGCCGGTGCTCTATCCACTGTGCCACCTAGCTGCCTCACAGTTTTCTATTTTGTAAAAGGAAATGTATCAAGTATCTTTGCCAAGAAAACCCCAAAAGGGGTCAGGAAGAGTCTGCAATAAGTGAGCAACAATAACCCTAGGCTGTTATTCTAAGTGTTACGTTTTGATTGTTTGAGTCCAGGATTCCCTATGCTTTTTGGGGCAGGCACCATTCCAGCCCCCCATTGTTCTTTCAGGTAAGGCAGATACACAGGCTGTGCTGACCCAGCTTCAGAACAGGACACAAGTGAATTACAAGTCCTCAAACACCTGCCGAGGGCACCAGTTTCCATCCCAGAGAAATGGAAAGCCTAGGCCAGCCAAGCCTTTCAAGTTCTATGCAAATGGTATGGTTATCATTTTGTTCTCATCTTGTCCTTGGCGTTAAATAGAAATGGTCCTAGACAAATGCTCTCTTTCTATCATTCTTTTATATTTCATATTCTGTGGAGCATTGTGCAGACGGCTAAAGTGACTGATTGTTTCGGTGATTGGATAAAAGTACTGGGATGTAAGCTCATCTTTTGCAGGCTCACTGAAAGCATCTTTGGGAAAATTCCAGCAGTAGGCAGGATAACAGCAATGTTATATGCCTCATCTGGTTGCCACATCATTTTGATTTCTTCTACTAGGGGACTATATTTTGAAGTTTTTTTAACTTCACATAGTTTGGGCATTTTGAGGATTTAGTATGGCAATATTGATTAAAATACTTTTTCAAAATGTTTATGGATCAAGGTAATATCCAGATGACTATGGGCAGCAATTTACACTGTCATAATGTTCCAGCTCTAGTACAATTTAGTTGAATTCTCAAGTTCATGATTCATTCATTCATTCATTTGTTTTTTAATTACTTTATTTATCAAGTAATAGTAGTAGTAGTAGTAGTAGTAGTAGTAGTAGTAGTAGTAGTAGTA
>NW_020954551.1:40219602-40235453 GCF_900497805.2 Vombatus ursinus
TAGTAGTAGTAGTAGTAGTAGTAGTAGTAGTAGTAGTAGTAGTAGTAGTAGTAGTAGTAGTAGTAGTAGTAGTAGTAGTAGTGGCAACTTGGGCCCACAGAACCACCTCTGTGAAAAATCCACTGGAGAGCCAAGGGATGGAAAGACCCAAAGAGTAGGGTGGAGGATGCTGTTCCTACCTTACCTAACCCCTTTGCTCTCTGGCTCTGTTCTAGGCTGTTCCTAGGATCCATCCTGAGGCTGCTTATCTTCTTATGTGGCTTGGATGAGATGGAAGTTATTAATTCTTTTCTTTCTGGTGAGATGGAGGACCACCAGGCTTTTCCATCTTCCTTACCATTATTTCATAAGTCCTCCCAGTTTTACCATCTGCCTTGTCTCTACACGCTGCAAGAGTCAGGAGATCAGATTCTAGGTCTGACTTTGCTACTAGAAGTTGGCCAAGTCAGGACACTTCCTTGGATTTCAGGTACCACCTCTACAAGATGGGGATGATGAAATAGTATTACAATACTATCTGCTAATAATATGACTTAAGAATTTGAAACCATACAACAACTAAAACCCTGGTCCCTGGCCTCTGAGGCTAATGCCCACTAGAACACACTGTTCTCTCCATGCCAGGTAGGGACTCCCCACAACTTGAACAGCTCTCTCCCTTGTCCTGATTTTATGGCTGTTAATATTCCTGTATGTACTTACGCTCATTTTTACTGTACTTATCTGCATACTGTCTTATCTCTCCCTTCCAGACTATAAACTCCTTGAGATTAGAAAAGTTAAATAACTTGTCTTTTGCCTCTTTTTGTATCCTAAACTCTTAGCACAGTGCCTGACACATAATACCCTAACAAATATTTATTGATTTATTTAATATTGGCCATGGGCCATGCCAGGAATGGGGAAACCGAGGCCTTGAAGTTATATGTGACCTTCTAAGTCCTCAAGAATGGCCCTTTCACTGAATCCAAACTTCACAGAACAAATCCCCTTAATAAAAGGATTTGTTCTGTAAAACTTGAACAAAAGGTGGAACCCAAGGACCTAGAAGGCCACATGTTGCAAGTTCCCCACCCCTGGTTACTTCATGTTTGCCTCAGTTTCCTTATCTGTAAAATGAACCTACTATATAATCTATATAAAGTATAATAGCACCTACCTCCTACGGCTGTTGTGAAGATCAAAAGAGAATAATTGTAAAGCGCTTAGCACAGTGCCTGGCATATAGTAAGCACTTAATAAATCTTTTTGATTGATTGCCTTCCATCAAGATATAGGTTGTGACCCGACTAACAGATACATTTGAAGTCCTCCCATTCCACCCAAGAGGCCGGGACAGAGAATGAGGAGGGACCACAAGGCTCTGACCAGCGCTTTGCGCCGCTGTGGCCGAGACTGGACCGGGAGCCACCAGGCTCACGCACACGCACGCGCACGCGTACCCCAGCGCGCACCTCCAGACCCACGCGCACGCGCCCCCTCCATCGTTAGCTTTCCTTCGGGCTCATTCACGCTTTTGAGCAGAGCCCAACCTCACGCGCCCTCTTGGCCAGCCCAGCTCCGGCAGAGGTTCCCAGGGCAGTAGGGCGCGCGGCACCATGCGCCCTGGGAGCAGCTGTTGCCGGCTCCTCCGCTAGCCCGGAGCGCCCAAGGCACAGGGACGCGGAGGCGAGGAGGGTTCGGAGGGTCCGGGCGCGGGAGAGCGCGCGAGCGCGCAGGGCCGCCCAGCTCGGGCACTGACGCCCGGCCCGCAGGCCGGCCCCCTCGCGGCAGCGACGACCAATGGGCCGGCTCGCTGGGGCCGAGCCTCCTCCAAGCCTTCCCCTGCGTTCCCAGGGATAGCCTCCCCGCGGTCATGTGACGGCCATATAGTACTACTCTCGCTCGGCTAAAGGACACATCAGCAGCGCAGGCTGCTGCCCTTGCACGGCCGCCTGCCTCCTCGGCCGCCCGCCTGCCCCCTCGGGCCGCCCGCTTGCCTGCCTCCCTTCGCCCCGCCCGAGCGAGCCAGCTCGCTCTAGTTCAAGGGCACCGGGCCCGGCTGTGCTTCGCTCGCCCGCAAAGTTGCTCATTTCATAGCCTTCAGACGGGATTGGTTTTCTATTTTTTTCCCCTTTTGGGGGGCTGGTGTGTTGTCTTTTTTCCATCCAAAAAGGAGCTCCCTCGGATTCGGAATTGGATTGGTGGAACCTCTCTTTTTTGGGGTGCATCCCCCTGCGCTAGACCCCATTTTGATTCCTCTCCAATCCCTTAAAATTCTCACGGTGCGGAAAGTTCAGGTAGGAAAAGGTGTTGGGGGTGGGGGAAGGGGAGAGGTTGGGATCAAATTAGGGAGACGGACAGCGGATCGGGGGGGGAGGAAGTGAGGGGAATATTAATGGGGACCTGCTTAATTGGAGGGGATATGGGTGCGGAAACCTGCTGGGACGTGTAGCCCTAGAAACCGAGTGTCCGTGTGAGTCTGTGTTTATATCTACATGTATACATTAGCTTCTGGGTCTACGTGTTGATGTGTCCTTGTGTGTCTGCCTCTACGTGTTTGTGTGTCTGAGTGTGTCTCTGTGTTTGTGTGTCTTTGCATGTGTCTGTTATGTGTGTGTCTACCTCGGAGTGTGTCTCTGTTACGTGTCTCTGTTAACGTGTATGTGTCCAGTGTGTCCCTCTGTGAGCTTGTGTCTCTGGGTGACGTGTTGGAGTGGGGCTTCAGGTCTGTGTAGCCCTGGGGGGGGGGTGGTGCGGGACTTGGTCATGCTTATGGTGGGTGGGTAGGATGGGATAGGATCCAACACGAGGGGTCTCAGCCCAGGAAGTCGGGTTGATCCCCAGGATCAGTACAGCCGAGCTAACGACTCTTTCCATGGGAAGCGGTCGACGTGTTTACAGCCATATGGGCCCGGGGCGGGGAAGGAAGATGGCCTTTGAGCTCTGGCCGGTCGGCCCACTGGGAGGTGGGCTTTTGGCGTAAACAAGCCAGGCAAGGCCAAGCGCCTGCCTTACCGGGACGCCCGGTCACTGACCTAGCCCCGCTGGGATTTGGGGTCCGGGCCGGGGCCAGGTGCCTGACCTCCCTGGCAGACCGAGCGTTCTGGTCAGTCGGGACTGGGAGGTTGGGTGCCCACAGCCTGGGCGAGGAAGGAGGCGCTGCGCAGGAATGCGGCCCTGAGCTGTTTGTGTGTCCAGGTTGCGGGGATAGGGATGGGCTCGCTGGGGGCTAGACGGCAGCGACCCCAAGGATCCAAGTGTCCACTTCCCAGGGTCCGTGTTCGGGGCACGGGCTGGGGCGAGAGGAGAACAACTAGAGGAATCCGCTTTTTTTTTTGAGGGGGAGGGAGGGGAGCCCTTCCCGCTAAACTTCTCCAGATGGCAGGCTGGCAGGCGGCCCGCGGATTGGAATCGTGGGGTTGCGGGAACGCCGCAGCTGGGTTGTTTTGGAGAGAAGTGGTTGGGGAGCTAGGGGCTGGAGGGGAACGAGTCAGTGAGTGCAGCTCTCCTCGAGTGTGCTTGGCCGCTAGCTGTTTTGGTTCTGTTGACAGGAGAAGCGGAGAGAGGCAGGGTTACTGTCGGTCATCCTCAGCTCTTTGGGATCAAGGAAAAAAAGAAGGGGGTGGAAGGAAGGGGGGGGGGGTGCTGGACACAGCAACAGCCAGTATTTGGTTATGCGCCATCTCGATCGGAACCATTCAGAGCTTCAGGCCCAGCGCTGAACAAGGTGTAATTGACACATACCGTAGGCATTTCGACATGTTTATTCAGGGAGTGGGAAAGGGAAAAACACACTCACACACACGCACACACACAACCAGCACTCAGGTGCTCTGTAGCAACCTTTAAAAATAACTCGTGTCTCACTGACTGAGAAACGCAGTCCCTCCCTCCCTCCCCCTCCTGCTTCCCCCCTCCCCCTCCTGCTTCCCCCCTCCCTCGTCCTCCTCTCTCCCAAGCCTTGAATCGCGGGGCACATTCTGTGCGAAACCCATTCAGGCCCGGGACATTAGCATAGAAATGCCTGGAGCCGCCTTGTGCTCTGTGGCTGAATGCCTGGGGGCCCCAGCGAATGCTGGGGCAAAGGGAACGGGCATTCATCTTGCATAATGATGCCCGAGCAGGATCTGTCCCAGAGTGTTTCCAACCCTACTGACAAACAAGGGGTGGCGAAGTTCAAAGGGAGCCCTGGGCTGTTTGAGCCCCTCCCTTCTCTGCCTCCAAATCGTCCTCTCTTTCCCAGCCTCTAGTAAAGGGGATCCCCGAGCCCTGAGAACCCCTGGAAGAAGCCTGAACACCCCGTTCCAGCCCCGACGTGGGATTAGGAATCCAACACTAGCTTGATTGGACCTTCCCTTCCAGCCCTCATCCAAGAAGGCTGAAATGTATTTCTTCTTATAATGCAATTTCTAAAAGGACCAGTCATGGCTTATGATGGACAAACGGTTTGGTGAAGATCCTGGGAAGGAAGTGCCCCTAGTGTTTTGGGTAGGCTGTGATGTGTGGGTCCTAAAAAGATTCTGACCCATCACCCCCCCCAAAAAAGGGGGGGAAAAGGTTTATTTACAGTTGTGGAAGGCTTCTGATTACTCAAGAAACCAGGCAGCAGGCCAGTTTTCTGAAGGGTGAGATGTTGCTGAAATGTAGGTGCTAATGCTGTGGGACCTACTGTGCTTTTTGGCGTCTGGGACCAAAGCTGATTAGAGACTCTTATTTTATAAGGAAATTAGACTCCTTCCTCCCTTCGCCCCCCCTGAATTTTCCTGTGAACCTAATGGTAAGCTTTGGCTTGAGCTACTCTGATTATAAATTCCTCCTTCCATACAGGTCCAGTCCCTCAACATCTCCTCATCTACTGACTCCCCTCTCCCCACCCCACCCGCACCCCATAACCTTGTCTTGCCTGAAGGAATGATTAGGGAAAGTTTTGGGATTATGCCTTGGCTAGGAAAGAGACTGGGGTTGGTGGAAAGAGAGGAGGCCTGAATGCCAAGAGACCTAGGTCTGCAAGTCTAGGCTTTGCTGTGGGCAAGTAACCCCTCTGAACCTGTTTTCTCCTCTATAAAAGGGGGACTGAACTAGAGAATCACTGGGGTCCCTTCCCTAGAAGGATATGTAGCAACTCCCCTACCTGTCTCCTGGCACAAACTCCAAACTATAAAAGTTGAATCTAAGCAAGTAATTTGTGTTTCCTTTTAAATGGAGAAAAGTCTTCCACCTCCTAATGGATTTCCCGTTGCTTTAGTCTCCCCCGTAATACAATAGTCTGCCTTGCATTCTGTGACACCACCGTGATCTGCAATTTCCCTTTTCAGCTTGGCATTCCCCTATTCACAAACTGACAATTGTCCCCACCACTTCAAACCTGAACTCTTTAGGCGGGTATCCAAGGGCCGATCTGCCTCTCCAAATTTCACTCTTGTTCTTCCCTGGCAAATCCAGAACTGAACACTCATTGATCGACTTCCTCCAGCAGTGTTTTTTCCCCTCCTCCTTTCTATCTTGAGTCCTACAAAGCCCAGTTCCAGTCTCACTTCCTCAGGGAACACTTTCTTGTATCAAATCACAGAATGTTAGAACCAGGAGGATCCTGCCTTAGAACACAGGATGTTATTGGTGGAAGGAGCTTTAGCACATAGGAAGTCACAGCTGAAAGAGATCTTAGAAGTCATTTTAGACTTAGAAGTCATTCTGTAACAGAATGGAAGGAGGCTTTACAGAGGGATAAAGGCAAGGGGTTAACCCAGATGCGTTTTATGGATTCCCTTTGGACTCAGTGATGCTAGGGTAAGTGACTTGCCCAAAGTCACACAGAAAGTTCATGACTTCTATGAGGACTAAAACTTAGGTGTGCTGGCTCCTATTCTACAAGTCATTTAACTATAGAGCTTCTCTTTCAGTGAAGAGTAAATGGTTTTCCCTTCTGGTTCACCCAGTGCTGGTTGATCTTTACAATATATTTGACATTGTATCATGTTCTGTCACATATTATTTACGGTCATATATATGTTGTCATAATTCATGGATCAAGATCAGGAAGATGCCTCACAGGTATCTTTCCATTTTACAGATCTGGAAACTGAGCCCAGACAAGTTTCTGTCTCCAGGCCTTTGCTTGGGAATGGTCAGGCACATCACCTCCCCTTCTTGGCTTCTCTGACTTCCTTTAAGACTCAGAACACATCCCCACTCCTACAACGTGCCCTTGTCCATTCCCCAGCTACTAGTGCCTGTCCTTTCCATGTTACCTTTTATTTCTTCAGTTGTTTTTCACCTATGTCTGACTCTTTGCGACCCCATTTGGGGTTTTCTTGGCAAAGATACTGGAATGGTTTGCCATTTCCTTCTCCAGCTCATTTTACAGATGAGGTCACTTAAGGGTTAAGTGACTTGCCCAGGGTCACAGAGCTAGTAAGTTTCAGAGGTCAGGTCTTCCTGACCCAGGCACACTGTGCCACCTAGCTGCCCACCTTCTATCTACTTTGCATACATCTTGTATATACCTAGTTATTACAATGCTTGTTCTTTAAGGAGGGGGACTCTTTTTACCTTTCTTTCTAATAAATACTTATTGATATACCACCCGAGGTCACACAGGTAAGTAAGCATTTGAGGTAGGATTTGAACCGGGTCCTTCAGAGTCAGTACTCTTCTACTGTGCTATGAAGATGACAATCTCTTCTCTTTTCTCTCATGCCATCTGATGCTCAGGACCTGGCAAGCACATGGTAGGTAAATGATAGGTGAATTTCAGGAAAAATGTAATCAGTCTTCATTTCATTTGTCCTACACGTTCAAGTGTTCCTAGTATTGTTACTGAGCCAATGAGCTTCATAGACACAAGAGCTTGGTGTGGTGTCATGGTTGACCTGCTCTTCGAAGATCTTAGGAACGTGGATGGGATTAAGAACCGAATGAGATTGTAGAGATCATCTATTCTCACCTCATTAATTTTCAGAGAAGGAAACCAAGGCTAAGAAAGGTTAAATAGACTTGCTTGAGATTTGAATGTAGGTTTTTAAACCCGAGCCCACCCCACTCCATTGGCCCATGGGCCAACAAGAGGGCTATTTATTTATCGTTAGCTTTTGTTTTTATACCAATCCTTCTTTGCAAGGGATCCACCTCTTTTTTAAAGATTGATTAAAAGAATATGTTTTCAACGCACTTTCAACGCCCACTGGGCCACACAGAGTATTTTACGACTTTAAGGTCAAGACTTTAAAATGTGACAGCTGCCCAGTGTGGTGACATTACCTAGAGACTGTGATGGAGCCCAAGGACAGTAACAAGAAAGTTCTCCGAAGGCTTTGCTCCTTTCCAATTCCCGTTTCTGTGAGTGTCATGGACCTGAACAAAACAAAACAAAGCAACTCTCAACTTTTGTTGAGGCTTTTTTTTTTTAAAGCCTGTATATTGTGTATATTGTTTCCGTCTGCCAACTGATTAAATTGTTCTTGGACCCTGACATCTCATTACAGCCAACACCAGAGTTTTGTGGACAGGTAGAGTCATTCTAGTAATTCAATTGAATATGCAGGTCTTTCTTGAATAGCTGAGACTTTTTAGGCCCTGGGATCTAGTACCTAGGTTCAAATCCCATCACTTAGCGTACCATGGATCAATGGAAAGAAGCCTTTGAAGTCTGAGGCAATTCTTGCCCTTCCTTTTATCACATGTGCGTCTTTGAGTAAATCACCTTACCCACTGGACCTCAGTTTCCTCCTCTGTAACATGAGGAGATTGAACTAGATTAGGGCTTCTTAAACTTTTTCCACTCTCTACCGAGCTTCTTAAACTGTTTAAACTCAATTTAAGACTGGTTTAAACTAGATGACTTTTAAGATCTCAATTTTCATCCTGTTTTGTCTGAGTAAATGATCTCTCTGGGCCAAGCTAGTTATAAATCCTCTTAGTATTACCTTATGTTCAGTCCTATCTCTTTTCTAGGTATGTCAGAGATTTGGGAGTTAACCCAAGACATAGTCATCCGTGTGCATCAAATTCTGATCATTTTACCTTTTAAGTTGAGGTTGGTTGTGGTGGTGCAAGGGGGAGGTTAATAGCAATTAACCCATTATCAATATGAGCAAATTGAGATGCAGGGAGTTTAAATGCCTTGCCCATGTCAGTCATCATTATCATCATTATCATCATAAAAGGGATAGGAATTTTGAATAATAGAATGCCAGAGGTAGACAGAACCTTAGAGGCAGATAGGTAAACTAAACCTGGGAGATTAAGTGAATTTTCCACAGTCATGCAGCTAATTGGTGGGAGATCCAGTACTGGAAACCCAGTTTCTAAGTCTGAAAGGATAGATGAGATTGGATAGGCAAAATGAATAAGAAAGAGCATGTGTTATAGTTGATGGTGTAGCAACTTGGAAGTTGGTCTGTCCTGTGTCTGAATCACACTTGCTAGTTGTGTGACCCCTGGGGAGGTATTTTATTAAGCCTGTGTCTATAAAGCAGAGGTGATAATTCCTGCCCTGCCTACTCCATGGGATAGTCATGAGAAGAAGGCTTTGTAGATTTTAATGCTCTACATCCGTGACGGTTGTGATGAGAGGTACTGGGACATACTGGATAAGAGACTGTATTTGGAGTCAGAGATCCTGCATTGGAAGTCTATCCTGGCTTAGATCTGGATGACCTTGGACAAGTCTGGTTAACTTTTCTAGGCCTCTGTTTCCACACATGTAAGATGAGAGATTTGCCCTAGGTGACCTCAGAGGTGTCTTCTCACTCCAATGCTATGAACACAGCCATGTAGGCTCACTTCAGCTCTTCATTCTAGTCACCTACAATTAGACTACGTAGGATCTAACTGTGATGGCTTTGAATGAAACCGTGTCTGTGGTCCCTTCTCACTCAAGCATTCTGTGTTCTAAGGCCCTATCTAGCTGACATTTTATGTTCTGTGGTCCCTTCCAGCCCTGACATTCTGTGTTCTAACCTAGTTCTCCCGGTTCTTAACAATTTCTGTTCTAAGATCCTCCCTGGCTCTGACAATCTGTGATTTGGGGTCTTTCTTTGTAAATTGGAAAACATTAACTTTGAAGAGGAACAAGATGGCAGGAAGGCCTGGTCTGGGTCCTTGTAAGTGGGAGGTAGCCCCAGATTCCATTCTGTACATATTTCATATTGGTCACGGGGGTTGCCACTGAGACAATTACAAATACTTTTGAGTTGTCCTCGGGGGAAGAGGACTTGCTTCTATCTCACCCAGAGATAAATTCTAGAGAACTAGTGGGACCTTATAGCAGTTCTAACAAGTGACTCTTTGATAGCTCTTTAGGTTTTAGAAATTGCTTTCCTTACAGTAGCCCCACTGGATTGTGCTGCTTTCTTTACAGTAGCCCTCCTGGATTGTATAGCTATTATCACCCTCATTTTAAGGTGGAAGAAACTAGAGATGAGAAGTGACTTACCCAAGGTCACACAGTTATTCACTATTAGAACTCAAGTGTAAGTCTCTTGATTCCTGGTCCAGGGTTCTTTCCACTATGTGTGGGCCTAGATCTTCCATTGGTCTCCTTTGGAAACAATTCATTAGGATGCTTGTTAAGACTGATGAAGGGGGCTTTGTCACTTTCCATCGTACAGCACAAACTTCATGTGCGTGCAGCCAAAGTCAGGTAACCTTAGAAGCTTTGGCCACAGATGAAATGCATTCCCGTTTCCCCTCCTCCCCTCCCCCCCATTCTAGCCTTGATAAACAAGACAGCTGCAATGCTTTTGAAGGGGCAAAGTTCCTCTGAGAAATAGCACTTCTGACCAAGCTGGTTCTTGTTGACTCTGTAAAGAGGGGAGAAAAGCCAGTCCAGTGTCAGGCCACCAGCAAAATGGCAGTCAGTGGGAGGGAGTGTGGCCCTGGTCGATAATGGGTTACTATAGGATACTAGAATGGTCATAATGGGTTGGAACAGGAAGGGACCCTTCAGATCATCCAGTGCCACCTTTTCTGTATTCTGGACCCTGTTGATAGTCTGGGTAAGCCTCTTCTCCGAATGACATTTTTAAATACATAGAATAAAATACATGGAATTACAAAGGAAATCAATTTTATGGAAATGCAGTTACCGAAATACATATATAAGAACGTGAGTTTACAGATCCCAAGTTAAGAGCCCTTGAATTCTAGTCCAGCCCTCTTATTCTTCAGAAGAGGTATGTGTGGTCCAGAGAAAGAGTTTTGCTTAAGGTTAGTGACCTTCGTGGGGTCAGAACCTAGGCTTCAGGACTTTCAGACTTCAGCTTCTTCCTCTATGTTATGCTAATTCCCATTGGGAAGGTACCTCATTTGTGAGGTTGATGCCAGCGTGGTCTTGCCAATGCCTTTTTGTCTTGCCTTTTTGCTTCCTTGCTGAGGATACCATGAAGATTCCTGCATTCCCTAGGACTGGCCTTGCAGGCATGAAATCTATGATTTATGTACATAGATGCCTCCATGATCCTCAGTCAGGTAGAATACCTGGTCTACCAGGATGTCCCTTTCCCCTGGCCATTTTGAATGACAGTGTATTCTGCATATTCATTGTACCTTTCCTGGAGAATTCTGGGAAGGAGCCCTTGTCTGCAACCCAATGGGCCCAGAGTTGTGAAATGCTTTTGGAAAGGGTTCTTTTGCAAACAGGTGGTGCAATCTTGGAAAATGCTTAGGCAGACACAATTCACCAGTGACAGAGCTCTAGCCGAGCGTGTGGCAATGTTTGAGCTCCCAGCCTGCCTTCTCCGACTGGGCTTGCTAGAGTGAGCACTTCGAACTACAGCCTGACTCTTCTGCCTCTCTGTCCCTTCTCTGCAGGTTTTCATCTGACCTTGAGACCTTGTGGTATATGCTGGTGGGCATCCCGGAAGCATTGTTCTAGGAATGGTGGATCACTTGCTCCCGGTGGGGGAGTCTTTCTCAACCACCAAGTTCCCCATTGGTTACCTGGGGGACATGCCGGCTGGCGGGCGGGCATACCACATGCTGCCCTCTCCATTGTCAGAAGATGACAGTGACTCCTCGAGCTTCTGCTCCTGCTCCAGCCCTGACTCACAGGTCCTAGGCTCCAGCTATGGGAGCACATCGAGCATTGAGGGCCAGGACAGCATCTTAGACTACCTGCTGTCCCAGGCAACACTGGGGGGCAGCCCTGTGGCCTGGTGGGACTGGCGGCGGTGCCAGCCTATGGTGAAAGAGGAACATTTCCGGTTCCCAGACCCAGAAGACATGGGGCCGTTCCAGCCCACCTTGGAGGAGATTGAGGAGTTCTTGGAGGAAAACATGGAGCTGGAGCTCAAGGAAGGGCCTGAGAATGGGACCAAGGACCTTCGGGTTTGCAACCAGCTCTCTTCTGGGCAGCATAAAGACCACATCCTGCCTGGGGGCATCTTGAAAGAAAGCAAAACCCCCCAGTCTGGCAGCTCAGCGGAAGGTGCCCACAGTTCAGATAGTCCAACAGCCGCAGAGGGCGGCATCCCCGTCATACTCCAAATCCAACCCCTGCAGATCAAACAAGAGTCAAGCGCGGGTCCCAGTTCGCCAGGCCAGAATTCGGACAACGTTAAAATTGCCCAGCTCCTTGTCAACATCCAGGGGCAGACCTTTGCGCTGGTGCCACAGATCGTCCAGTCCTCCAACTTGAACTTGCCTTCCAAATTTGTGCGGATTGCCCCAGTCCCCATCGCGGCCAAGCCCATTGGGCCAGGTGGCATGGTGCCAGGCCCCACAGGGATCCTGGTAGGCCAGAAGTTTCCAAAGAACCCAGCGGCGGAACTCATTAAAATGCACAAATGTACTTTCCCTGGCTGTACCAAGATGTATACCAAGAGCAGCCACCTTAAGGCCCACCTGCGGAGGCACACAGGCGAGAAGCCTTTTGCCTGCACGTGGCCTGGGTGTGGTTGGAGGTCAGTATCCTAGGGTGGCATGGGTACCATGGCCTATGGTGAGGTGGGCCTGTTATTCCAGTCCAGTTATGGCCTAGCACACAAGGGCTGTGCTTTTCCCAAAAATAGGACACTGTAGAGTAAGGCTGCCCATTGGTTTCATTCAGTTCCCCCTCTCCAAAAGAGAAGGGTGGAGCATGGAGGGGAGAATCTCAAAGCCAAGTGGGACCACCCTCCAGCAATTGGCACAAGACACATAGAGCTATAGCTATATGTACGTGGGTTTCTGCCGCACCAATTTCCAAAGCAAGAGACCAACTGATTTCCAGTTTCCTAACAACTAGGTGAGGCTTGCTGTGGCTTACTATGTGTTTGTGCTCACCTTAGTCTGATTGCAGTAGGAGTTTGTTCTGTGGAGAACCGAGGGGGACACCTTAGGGAACTGGGGGACGAAAGGATAAGGACACCCTGGAAATGAACAGCCTGGCTGGAACTACATGCCAAAGGTCAAATGACTGGTGTAGATTCTGAGTGGGTTAGGAGTTCAGAAGATGGAGAGGTCAGAGGATCGTAGAGAGTGGGAAGGGGCGTTAGAAGTCACCTAATCTAACCCCTCATTTTTAGGCAGGCAAGGAAACCAGTCCCCAGAGAGGTTAGGTGACTTGCCTAAGGTTAACAAAGATCAGAGGCAGGGTTTGAACCCAGGCCTTCTCCCCTCAGAGCTAATGTTCTTCACCCTGGACTTGCTCCCTGGGCTGGGCTAATCAAAGAAGGCTTCATGGAAGAGGTGGGAACAGGTTGAGTGGTTGGCCAAGACTCTGGGTGTTCTCCCTGTCCCGGAGGGAAGGTCACTGGGTCTCAGGAGCTGAAGAGAGTCTCCCTATGTGACCTCCAGACCTCTTACATGAAAGGCCTGTGATAACTGATCATCCCCAACTTGTCCACAGGTAGTAACACAGGCCACTCCTTGCCATACTGGAATCAGTCAGCATGCTGGAGCAGGGCCCTTGCTGGGAGGGAATTGAACTTTTTGTAGGGAGGGACACTAAAGAAATTTTAAGCATACCTAAAGGGTTAGGCTCATCTAGTCAAACCTCCTTTCATTTTACAGAATAGGAAACTGAGGTCTGGGAAAGGGAAGCGAATTTCCCAGTGGCATAGCCAGGACTAGAGTTCAGCTATCTTCAGGCCTATTTCAGTCTTCAGCATTTATCATGCCAGCCGGGGCTGTGAGCCATGCCGGGCCCAACCTCACTCAGTAGCAGCCAGCTTTCCCGACTTGGAATATTGTGGGGCCTGTCTTGGTGGTTGGGCTTGGAAGAGCTTGTGATTGTGTGCTGAGGAGGGAGAGGTATTTTTCCCACCCTCCAGACATCTGCATTCCAGGGTCCTCAGCCCACTAGTAGCAGCAGGCAGAGCAGGCCTCTGCCTTTTCCAGAAGTTCATCATCCTCTGCAGGACTTAACGGCATCATGCAGTCCCAAAGCCCACGTTCTTTCTTGGTGTAGGTCATGCCATAGGAATTTCTAGCCTGTAAGAACTGTTGGCATTCCAGGCCTTTGCTCTGTGTGTGTGTGTGTGTGTATGTGTGTATTTGGGGGGGAGTGTGTAAATCATTTTCTCTTTGTTAAGAACATGGTTGTCCTTCAATTCTTGGAAATAGTAACCCTCTGGGGTCCTCAATGGAATTTGTGATAGTGTTGAACCTTTGGATGGAAAGGGGTATGTATGTATGTATGTGTGTGTGTGTGTGTGTGTGTGTGTGTGTGTGTGCCCGTGCTAAATTGTTAAAAGTCAGAAGCAGTAATAAACCTCTACAGCCTGCCCTGAGGGAGAACACTTATGCTGAAATGAAGACTCAGCCCGTTTCCATTTAGGGCACACATTTGGCCCAAAGAGGTGGAACTTTTAAAAAACAATGTCTTTGATTATAAAGGCCCTTTCTGAATGATTACACTTACCCATGACCTTCTGCCACTTCCCTGTAAGCTACTGGTTTAGCAGAGATCAGGAATGGCTGTTTTCCAAATTCCCTGGGGACAGAATGCAAGAGAGTTGGAGAAGAATCTCTAGCGATCTGGCCTGCCGTGCTGCCTCACCTCCCCCCTACTCTTCCCCTAGTGTGGGGGTGAGTGTATTGCAGAGATCTGAATCTCACACTTCCAGTCTAATCCTGGAATGGGCAGAGCTCTAAGGGAACTTTGAGATCTTCTGGTCCTGGCACATCATTCACTCGTTAGGAAAACAGGTGGAGAGAGAGGAAGTGATCTGTTCAAGGTCACACAGTTTGTTAATGGCAGAGCTGCAACCAGAATCCAGGTCTTCTCCTTATTGTCCTATCACCACCCTTCAACCCCAAGTTAGGCTTTTTGGTGTGCATACACCGCTTCCCTCCTGCAGCAAGTCAACAAAGAGCAGTGAACCCAGTGAGGGTGGTTGTATGCTTTATTCCTACCTTGACCTTTTGGAGAGACAGGATCTAGATCATAGATAGGAGACCTTAAAGGCCATCCAGTCCAATGCTTTCCTTTTGTCAATGAGGAAGCAGGCCTAGAGCGGTTATGTGACTTGTACAAACAGTAACGGGTAGAGCCAAGGTTTGAACTCAGATCCTGACTCCCAATCCAATGCTTCACTGCACCACTTTAGCATCCTCACCTACAGGAGTTATTTGTGTTCAAATGTCTCCTCTTGAATTCCTCTTTTTACTGTGGCTTCAGATCTGACAGTGAGGGTTTGGGATTTGGCAGAACGAGCTTTGTCCTTCCAGTAATATGGCTCCAGTGACACATGTTATTACTTGCTCGTTTGAATTAGTGTTCGTTTGGAAAGGTGTTTATTGCCCATAGGAATTTGACCTGTGTTTAGGGTACACTGCCACCAGGTGGTGCCTCGGTCATGACCTTGTGATTCAAGGAACCCACTTGTTTCTTCGTAGGCATGGTTAACTTAGAGATATGGTTAAGTGTGTCTTTATTTAAGTTTCAGGTATGACTATAAAATCAGAGGTTTTCAAGCTTTTGGTAAAAAGGAACCACTTTACCTAAAATCCCTGAGATCAAGCAGGAAAATGGAATACGTAGATACAAAATTTAACCCTATCCCTTTGAGGAAATCATCCCCCACTGGTGACATCCAATAATAATAATAACTAATATTTTTATAACACTTTATGAAGTGCTTTTCATGCTTTTTTCTCAAAACAGTTTTTGGAGGGAGATAGGCATTAGCTCCATTTTACAGAAAGCAAACTGAGTCTCAGAAATGTGAAGTGTCTTCTCCAAGATGGCCCAAAATGTTAGGAGAGCCAGGACTTGACCCTAAGTCTTCAGATTCCAAATCTAGGGCTCTGTCCAGTACATGACTTTTGCCTGAGGGAGCATGGACATGAACCCAGTGTGGTTGGATCCTCCAGCTTCTCCTTCCTGAGGAATGCTGGATAATAAAGTTTGTGCTGCCAATGAAGATTGAGGCACTTGTCTAGATTGTTTTCACAGAGGTTGTACTGAAGAAAGAATTGTTTTCAGCCTTCACCACTTGACAGCTGTGAGCTGGGCAGTCAGCACCAAGGTGAAACTCATCATCAGATCTAGGATTAGACCAATCCCTGGTCTAACCCTGGCTAACTGTGGGCAAGTCACTTAACCTTTAGGCCTCAGTTTCCTTATCTATAAAATGAGCTGGTTGGTTTAGCTATTCTTTATGACCCTTTCCAGCTCTCTTGTGGTATTCTGTAAGTTAAAGGGGTCAGATTAAGGAAACCCTTTCGTATAGCTAGAACTGTCCAGAAATAGAATAAATCTCTTTGTGAGGTAGCAAGTTTCATTTCATTGGAATTGTTAAGGCAGAATGGGATGGTGCCATGTTGGGGGTGCCATAGTGAGATTCTTGTATTAGAGGTCAGGACCGAATGATGCCTCCTCAAATTGGGAGGTGGTTATCCTTCTTTATGAATGCTCAGGACCATTGATGTCTCCTCAAACTAGGAGG
>NW_020954551.1:40235463-40238038 GCF_900497805.2 Vombatus ursinus
AACTGAGAGGTGGATATCCTTTTTTATGAATGGTCAGGACCATTGATGTCTTCTTAAACTGGGAGGTAGTTATTCTTCTTTATGAGTATACCTTATAAGCTTCCTTTCTCTCTCCCCTGCCCCATGGTATAGCAGCCTTTATTAAAACAACCAAACCCCACCCCACCAACACTTTGCTCCAATGGGGACTGGAACCGGCAAGGAGAATGTTGGAATATTTGTTTCATAGGATCATAAAATTCTCTTAGAGTTGGAAGGGACTTTAGAAGATCATCTAATCCAGCCTCTTCATTCCAAACTGAGGCTCAGAGAGGGAAGTGTCACGTCAAGGTCAATGACAAAAATGGAACTACATGGTTTCTGACCTAGTCTCGCATCTGCCCTGCCCCACTCCCTAAAGCATAATGGTCTTTCCAGCACATAATAGGTTTTTTTTAGAGGAAGTGTGGGGGGGATAGGATTGGTTGTAAAATTCCTGAAGTATTCATGACTCAGAATAAAGTTATCTATGAAAGCAGAGGCAGGATAATGGATCTTAAAAGGTGTCTCCCAGCCTTGAACCATGTTCCTTTGCATGCTCCAATTAAGAAAGGATGACGTTTTCCTATCCTAAAGTGACAAGATGATGTGGCAAAAGCACCGAATTTGGATTTAGGGTACCTGACTTTGGATCTCAATTATGTCACTTAATGGCCATGTGACTTTGGGTGTCACTTTCTTCATATTAGGCCTCAGTTTCCTCATTTGTAGGATGACTTTTAAAGTCTCTTTAAGACTCTAAGGTCTCATCTAGTTGGGACATTCTGTGTTCTGAGTTCTATGATTCTAATGGCCTTTTTGTCCTGGACATTTTGTGTTTTAAAGTCCCTCCTTTAAGCTCTAATGTCATAGGATACTTTGGTTTTATTATTCAGTCCAGTTAAAGGGTCAGGAAAACATAGAGGCTAGGGCTGGCCTTATAATTCAGCAGAATGATCAGCAGCCTAGAGAGAATGCCCCTTCTTTCTCACTAGGGTGAGAATTTCTACTATTTCTTTGCCTATGGCTTTGTTGTCTAGCAAAATGCAAATCCTCCTGGGAGGGGGTCATAGGGTCAATCAGTTAACCAACAAGTATTTATTAATCACCTCTATATGCCAGGCACTGGGCTAGGTGCTAAGGATACAAGTGCAAAGAATGAAAATCTCTACTCATAAGAAGTTTCCATAGACCTTAAACGTACGTCAGCAACCATCTAACAACCAGAGGTTATTAATTTAAGATCCCTGAATTTGTTATAATATTTTAATAACTATTTCAGTATAATTGATTTCCTTTATAATTCTATGTATTTTATTTTGTGCACTTAAAAACATTATTCTGAGAAGGGGTCTGTAGGCTTTGCCAGACTGCCAAAGGGGACCCTGAAACAAAAAGGTTAAGAACCCCTGATCTACACAGCCCTTTGAGTTTACTGATGAGAAAATGGTTCAAGAGAAAGGAAGTGACGCATCCAGGGTCACACAGGTAGTAAGTGGCTGATGAATGACTCACATTCAGGTCCTTTGGTCCCAAATTCATCACTCTCTCTACTGTAATTTCTCTTCCCCAGCCCCTTCCTAAGAATGAGTTTATGGTATTCTCTCCTGGAAGTACATTTGAATAGAGGACTGGGGGAGAGAACATGGGACAATGGCATGCTTTGGGGGAGGGGGGTTATGAGAAATGAGGAGGTGTCAGTGAAAGGGGCACCAAAGAAAACCTTGGTTGATTATGTAATTCTGTCATGGTGGTGACTCCTCCAGGGTCTCTTCTAGGAGACCAGCCCAAAAGAATCCCTGAAATTTTCAAAGCCCTGTCATATCTGGGTTCTCACTGGTTCCCCACACCATCCCCATGAGACAGATAAGGGACAGATTGTTCTCCCTATCAGATAGAGGAAGAGACTGAAATTTTAAGAAAAGGGAAATCACTTTGATGAGGTTCTGCAGCAAGTGGGTGATAGTGCTGGGATTAGAGGGACCCAGATAGCTCACTGCCTAGCCAGGGCTTATTCCACAACACCGTGCAGCAAAAATGAAATCACAGCATGTAGAGATAGAAGGACCCTTAGAGATCCTCTGGAGGTGTGGGAAGTGGGATTCCTGGGGACCTTGCAGTTTATATGCCAAAGACAGGCCCAGGGAGGCTGAGGTGGCTAATGAGAGATTGCATGTCAGACCTTTTTATGACACAGAATCAGAACCTTGGAGGTTCTCTGGTCCCCCCTAGCTCTGAGGACAGCCTCGTAGGATGGTATGAGGTCAAAAATAATATAGCTAGGTGTTATAGTAGCTAAAAATGATGGATTTGGTCAAGAAGACCCGAGTTCAAAACCTTCCTCAGGTAGTTTTTAACTGTGTGACCCTGAGCAAGTCACTTAACTTCTCCCTGCCTCAGTTTCCTCATCTGTGAAATGGATATAACCATAGCACCCACCTCACAGACTTCACGTGAGGATCAAATGAGATGATATGTGTAAAGTGCTTTGTAAACCTTAAAGTGTTACATAAATATTAGCTATTATCACCATTACTATTGTTATTATTATTGTGTT
>NW_020954551.1:40238048-40263244 GCF_900497805.2 Vombatus ursinus
TAAATGGGGTCCTTTTTAACATCAGTGTCCCAAGTTTTTTAGATGGTTGGTTGGGGTCTGTTGTGATCTGAGGCTGGTGAACAGAGAGGCCAAAGTCACCTGGCCAACCTAGTCATGACCTTGACCTCATGAGTACCATGCTCTGACCACTTGTCTAACTTGCCCCAGGAAGAGTTGGGTCCCCGGAGTGATGCCAAGCTAGATGGAAACCATTCCAGGCTTTGCTTCCCCTTGCCTCTAATCTTGCTTCAGAAAATGCAGGCGTGCTACATGTGGGTATATTTTTACTTTTGATGAGCAAAAAGGAAACCGGAATGAGATGTCCAGCTCCCGGTCAGGAAAAGGCCCCTAAGAAACTGGTTCACAAGCAGAGGAGAGTAGCCATGAGGATGAGAGGTCTTGAAAGATGGAAAAGATCCTGGAGTATTTAGCCTGTAGAAGAGAATTGGGATGTCTGCGTGTGTTTGGGGGTGGGGTGGGCAAAGCACCATGTGGAAGAGGGTCTATCCAGCCTTGTTCTGTGTGACTCCACAGGGCTGATGGGGGAGAGGGGTGGGAGTTACAGGGAGGCAGATTTCATTTTATAGAAATTGGAGGTCCAGTGACTTCCCAAGATCATATAATTAGCAACAGAGCCAGGACTTAAGCCTAAGCCCTTTTTGATAGTACTAAAAGAGCAGTCATAGATCTAGAAGTCTGTGCAGGTCACCTGGTCCAACCCCATCATTGTACAGATGAGGAAATTTAGAACTGAAGGTCATACAGGTAGCAAATGTAAGAGGTAGGATTTGAACCCAGGGCCGTTGCTCTCTCCACCGAGCTGCTTGGGGGACAGTGAACTAATCCCCATTGATGGAAACACTGAAGCAGAAGGTGAATGGCCGCCAACCAGGGACGATATGGGAAGGGCTTCTGCACTGGATGGTGCTGGGATTACCTAACCTCCAAGATTCCGTCCTCTAATCTAAGGTTGTATGAGTCAGCAGAATAAACATCTGGATGTACTAAGGCAGCGTATCATTAAGTTCTAGAAATCGATACCCCCGGATACCTGTCAGGTAAAGGGGTTTACTGAGATAAAGTGAGATTATCAAGATTAAGAAGGAAAGATTAGATCGGTGTCCTGGATCAGGCCTGCCTGTCCTGAGCACGTGAACTGGTTTAAAGAGACAGGATTTGGCTTGCGCTGGGGAGCAGTTGGGTCAGGCTTCCTGCTGCCGTGGTGCCTGCCATCTGTGGACTGGCCCTAAGAAATGGTTATCTGCTATCCGTACCCATATCAGCAGATTCTCCCGGACTTGGGGGCGGGTGTGTTCTAGTCTGTCACACCCCTCTTGTGAGTGAACCTCCCTAGGTTGCCGATGAATCTGAACATATCTTGAATGGCATTACCAGGCTAATGTTCTTCACACACCTCTTTTTGTGACTCCCCTTCTCAAGGACCTTCCGGTGGCTTCCTTTACCTGTGTGGCTGAGGGGACAGTGATCGAGATCCCCCGTTAAGAAGTTGCTGAAATTGTCAGGGAGAGGTGCCAGTGTGGGGAGTCGAGTGGAGGGAAAGCTTGATTTGCAGTTGAGGCCTTGGTTCAAATTCCAATCCTGCCATGAATGTGTCTTTTGACCTTGGGAGATCCTACTGACTTTTCTAAGGCTCTGGTGATGTCTTCTGTCACTTGTCCCTCAGAGTAAGTGTCAGAGCCAGGATTTGAACCATATAAAAGCACTCTACAGACATAAGGGACTGTCATCCCAGGGGCATAGTACTCTGTTAGAATCCTTAAGGTCAGCCTACCTGTTCTTCCTCTTCCATTTTGTGACTAATATGTTCTATTGTGTAGCCAGAACATGGCTGGTGTTTTGTTTTGTTTTGTTTTGTTTTTTGGAAAATGCAAAGTGCTGTAAAGCTATAGGCCCTTGAGTTCTCCCTGAATACAGAAATGACCTCCCCAGCCCTTCACACACATGCAGCATCCCTGACAGGTGTCCATTCCGCCTTGACTCAACAAAGGCAGCTCATGGCCTCCCAAGGAGGCCCATTCTTCTGTTGGACAGTTCCCATGCTTCTTCCTTAAATTAAGCAAAAATCAACTTCAATCTAACTTTGCCCTTTGGGGCTAAGAAGCAGAAGTTGGCTCCCATGGTGCCATGATAGCCCTTTGGGTGTCTCCTTTATCTTCTTTTCTCTGAACTGAGTGTCCCCTGTTCACTGTACATATAGGCACATGGTTTCTAGTCTTAGCAACCCATTCTAGTCTTGGGTACATTCACTTGTGTTGAAGCTGCGATACTTTAGCTTCCCAGTTACCTGAGTCATTTCATTAATCTTCTTTCCCTGAGATTACCTCACACTTGCACCCACATTAGCTAAATTCTTCATTCCCTAGCTGGGTTTACAAGAGGTCTGTTTTTCTGTTGTGGTAGTGGAAAGAAAATTGACATCTTCTTAGATCTGGCTCTTGTTGTAGATATGTGACTTTGGAATTGACCTCTCTGGCCTCAGTTTCCTATGTTTAAATCAAGAAGATAGGATTGGCTTATTTCTAAGGCTGCCTTCAGGGCAGACACTCATTCTGTGCTCCTAGAGTGAGACTGTCTTCTCCTTTAAAGCGTGCCTGGCCTGGAGTCAGAATACTGGGATCTGAAACCCAACTGCCTCTTATTAGCTGTGTGACCTAGAACAAAACACTTGATCATAAAAACAACCCCTCACTTTTTTTTTTAAAGCACTTGACTGCTCTCAAAGTGTTTCCATAACCTATTATCTCAAAAGATCTTCACAACCTTCCTTTGGCAGGGCAGGGCAGGGATCAGCTCACCCATTTTGAAGAAGAGAAAACTGACCATTGAAGTCACAGTTAGTGTTGGGGGGGCAGTGTGGTTGATGGGATTTAAATCCAGGTCTAACATTCTTTCCACTGTACCTTGTTTTGTCCCTTGATTCAGGAATGCCCAGCTTTTTCCCAGTCCCACATGTTGGCTTTAAGGAATTGTCCTTTTGTCCACAAGCAACATGCCTAGGGTTTTATTTCTGTGGCCTCAGTAAGCCGATCTGCCCCAGGGGCTCTGGGGAACAGTGTTGCAAAATTCTTGCCTCTCCACTAAGACCTTGGTTATGAGACCCAGTGTATTTTTAACATATTAACTCACACTTCTTCCATGGCTCAAGTAACACACACATTTCGGCCATGTGACACCCCTACAGCCCCAACAGGGATCCTTTCTAAAGAGAGGAACAGCATTTGTTTGGCCTTGCCCTCCAGCTTCTTTTTGTATCCTAAGTGGTCTCTATTTAGGACTTCTCTGGATAGGGGCTGGTGTGGTATGAGACCCCGAGAAGAGTTTAGGGGTCAGGGTTGGAACATTGCCTGCTTATTGCAGTACTGGTCAGCCAGAATTGGACATTTGCAAACTCAGTTTCACTTTTCCCATTCAAAACAAACTTTGGCTGAGGGAGGTAGGAGATCCGAGGAGATGCCAGTTTGACTCTGCTACTACATTAATTCTAATGAATTCAGAGAGGCTCCCATCTTTGAGCCTCAATTTCCCCTTGTGTTAACATAAGGGGTTTAGACTTTAGTTCTTTCCAGCTCTGCCATTCACATTCTAAGGGCCCTTCCGTTTTGGACAGTCTATGTTTGAAAGTCTCTTATAGCATTAACCCGCTGTGTTTTTAGAGCTCTTCCGGGTCCCATGTTCTGTTGTCTTCGTGCCCTTTCTGCTCGAATACTCTGTGTTCTAAGAACCCTTGCATCTCTGATGTTCTTTGTTCTAAAGACCCTAAAGACCCTTTTAACTTTGACATTCTGCTTTCTGAAGTCCCTTTCAGCACTCACGTGCCAAGTTCTAAGGTCCAATCCAGCCCCAGTGTTCATTGTTCTTTGGTTCTTAGTTGGTCTGTTTCCAGCATTCTGTCTTCTAAGAGTTCTACCTCTCATTTTCCTTGTTCTCAGTGATTTGCCCATAGTCAGTGCTTCAACAAATGTTTTTGGTTTTTTTTTTTTTTTGTGCATTCAGAGCCTGTGTTCCAAGTTACCTTCTAACTTGACATTGAATAGCCAACATACATTAGGAGTAAGCTAGAGTAGTCAAGGAAGGCTTCTTGAAGCAGGTGGGCCCCTGGGAGCAAGCTATGTGATCCCAACTCCTGTTCTAAGTACATTGTGTAGATCTCCAGTCTAGAATGGGGGTTTGCTTTCAATGGGGTTATTACTCTCTGCTTTTTTCCTCTCCTATTGATAGCTGATTCACTTCCAGACACATCTGAAGTGCCCATGGCTGAGAGTGGAGGAGACTCAAGATTTTCGGGCATGCAGGGTAATGACAAGGACCCATCTGAAATCTTTGTAGGCAGCTTATGACCCACTGGCCACACTGGATAGCTGGAGTTTGGGATGAGGAGGAGATGGGGCAGTAATGATTGGGAGGGACTTTCTAGGCTCAGAGGCTGCATTTACAAAGACACCTTAGGTACTGCCCAGGGACAAGAGCACATTACTTTCCTCTTGCTGGAAATGATGTTTTTGGCATTGTTTTGTTTGTTCTACACTTGGTCAAACAATCTCTGGTATCTTTCCTTCCAAACTGGCTTCTGAAGTTGATGTCTGTTTATTCTTCTTAGTAAACAGTATGTCCTTCCCAAATGGAATGATTCCACTCAGGGGGAAATCTCTCTGAAAAGTCTACCTTCAAATGTTTTAGGTGTGAATTAAGCCCATTGTTCAACTTGTAAGGAGTGGTTTTGTTCCCCAAACCCATGTCCCTGCCTATTCTGTGCCCAAATTTTGAAAAATAGCCACAACTTTGTTCATTGGATGGCTTTGGGTAAACAGCTGAGAGAGAGAGAAAGAGAGGATTTTGGATACCTGGCCCACTGGTCCGTACATAGTCAGACACCTAGCCCTTTCAGCAAAACAAGCTTCCCAGGCCATTAACTCTCTGGCCTTTCAGGCTTAAGTAAAACATGATATCAGCTGGCCTCCCTCTGGCTTTGTTCAATGAGGGCAACCTTCAGGAATAGTCTGCCATACAAGGCATCTCTGCAGATAGGCCTGCAGGAAGACAGCAGTATTGAGTTTGGCAAGAGAAAGGAAAGGGATCAGGGAAGACTCCTAGAGGCAGTAGGGTTGGCGCTGGGCTTTGAAGGATAAAATTTCAACAGGCAGCAATTTGGGGGGAAAGGCCTAAGGCAGGGATGGGAAATCTGTGGCCTTAGGGCCACATGTGGCCCTCTAGGTCCTCCAATGTGGCCCTTTGATGGAACCCAAACTTCATAGAACAAACCCCCTTAATAAATGGATTTGTTCTGTAAAACTCGGATTCAGTCAAAAGGCTGCACCCAAGAACCTAGAAGGCCACATGTGGCCTCCAGGCCACAGGTTTCCCATCCCTGGCCTAAGAAATGGTATGAGCCAAAGGCATGGAATCAGGAAGGTATAATACATGTTTGAGGAATATGGAGTTGTCTAGTTTGGCTGGAGTATGGGTGGGAGGGTGCATAAAGAGGAGTAATATAAAATTAGGCCAGATTCTGAAGATCCTTGAATGCAAAGTTAAGGAATGTAGACTCGATTTTCTAGCCAGTGACGACCCAACAAGGTTTTTTGAGTAAGTGAGTGACATGAGATATGGACGACACATGCTGTGAAATGTCAAGTTGGAATCCCCAGCCATATCTAATCATTTTCCATGGCAGGGAAGAGGCTTTCACTTCTCAGTTTCGCCCTCCTCAAAATGAGAACAAGATCTCTGTGCCAACCTCCCAGAGCTGTTGGGGCCCAGGGCAGCTGGAAGACCCTGACCCATCTACAGATGGATAGTGTTGTTTCCTGTCCAAGCCCTCTCCTAGAAGTGGGATGACACGAAAGAAAAAGAGCCAGCCCATCTCGTGTCACCTATGCCAGGAGAGTTGAGAGCATTAGTCTAATTAGACAGTGAAATATAAGGGAGAGCGGGAGTGACAAGAATAGAGTCCAGGAGGCGAGCAGGCTGGCTCCCTTCTGCCCCAGTTGTGCCTGACTCACTGTAGGACCCCGGGCATCCCACATCTCTTTGAGCCTCAGTTTCCTTCTCTGGGACGCAAAGGACAGGGGGACTGGATGAGCTCCAGGGCCTCCTTCTTGCCCAGCAGTGTCGTTGTTCTGAGCTCACCGACTCCACAGATTCTAACCACTCGCTTCTTTTCCCATACATGGGCAGATTTTCCCGATCGGACGAACTCTCTCGACACAGACGCTCCCATTCGGGCGTGAAGCCGTATCAATGTCCCGTCTGCGAAAAGAAGTTTGCCCGCAGCGACCACTTGTCCAAGCATATCAAGGTGCATCGCTTCCCCCGGAGCAACCGCTCCGTGCGCTCCTCTGTGAACTGACCTGCCTCCCCTTGCCCTCTCCTCCCACCTCTTGGGCCGAGAACAGCTGACTCCAGCACTTTGTTCACCGTTTTTTATAGCGATAATTTATTTGTCTCCGTAACAGGGAACGCTGTTATCTGACACCACCACACATGAATGTTAGTGTCCTCCAAATGGAATTTGAGAATGAAGCTTTTCTGCGGTTATTATTTTTATGCCTGCTCTTCTCCCCCCCCCCCCCCACTCCCAAGTTCACCCCCCTCCCCCTTTCATGTCTTTGCTGCTGCTTCTTCCCTCGGAAATTACAGTGTTTTATTTTAAGCTGTTTTCTTCGGCACAAGGAAAATTTATGGGCTCCTTGTAGCTAGTTAATTACAGTTCTGGCATTCCTGTGGGCTTTGCTCATAAACAGGGCTATTCATTGTGAGTTTTTATTAAGCTGGGCCTATTTGTCCAGTTTGGATATAGCAAATTCCTTTTGGAAAACGAAAACAAGTCCTTTGTGTCCCTATGGTCACTGCCAAGGGCTCTGGTGGAGGAGGGGAGGGATGGAAGGAGGTTTTCAGAAACCCCTATTTCTTCTTATGGGCCTGTATCTCCTACTTGATCTGTCCTGATTCAGGAAACTTTAAAAACAAAGTTGAGATTTCAGCTGTTTCCCCCCATCTGGAACTGACAGAATGCTATTTCCAAAGGATGTATCCCACAGAAGCCAAGAATTCAGGAAGGAATCAGTGAAAGTAGATCAAAGGTCATTTCTTTCATATCTCATTAGTGGTCATGGATTGTGGGCAAGAAGGGACCCTAAAGCCCTTCTAGGCTATCCCCATCCCCATTTTACAGATGAGGAAGTAGGCAAGCAAAGATGAAGTAATTCATCCATGGTCACACTTTGAATAAATGTCTAAGATAGGATTTGAACGGAGGTCCTACTGAAGTCTAGCACTCTCCACCTGCCCCACATTGCCTCTACCACTGCATAGTCTAGCTATCCTATTTTCCATGGATTTTGTTTTCGAAGGCGGCCAGTCCCCTAGCCTGGTCTGCAGCCCAGTAGAGTAGTGTTTGAGATGCCTGGAGCATGCCTGTAGGGGAAGGTGGCATGGGTGCCCATGGGCCCACCTCCATCCTGAAGAGGACATTCTCCAGGTGAGCCCCACGTTGGGTATGGCAGCCCCCTGAGCCTCAGTGGGTAAGAAGAAAACTTTAAAAAAAATAAATGAATAAATAAAACAAATTATTGTAGATTCCTGTTGATGGGTGCTTATCATGCAAGCCTATGTGTTTTGTGTGTGTGTGTGTGTGTGTGTGTGTGTGTGTGTGTGTGTATTAGAGAGAGAATATGAGAGAGAGAGAGAGAGAGATCTGTGTTTGTCTTAATGTAAGAAATAATAGAATCAAATAAAACTCAGTAGTCAGAGAAAATGGGATGGGGGCTATCTTTACTAAGACGCTGCTGTTCAGAGATAACTATCAGTTGGCTTTCTTTCATCTCTGTGTCCCAGACAAATCTCAAATAAAACACTGCGATTGTAGCATTAGAGCATTATCGAAATGAAGCGCACGCTGTATGTAAGAGCGCCCCATACTACCTTACGCTAGTGATGCATTCCTTCTGTTCTCTAGAAATTAATATACAATGAACTAGCTTGTATTGACTGGTTTATCTCACATCCTATGAATGTATGTAAATAAACTGTACATAGATGCATCTATATAAAATATCTTTTAATAACATATCAAAATTTGTGTAAATTTGAAATAAAAAAATCTATGAAGCCAGTGTATATAAGTTACAATTCTGTATATTTTCTTTTGTTCTTCATAAAATATATTTACTTTGCCAATAAAAAGAAAAAAGGAAATTTTAAATACTTTGGGTGCTTGTGTATTTCCTTTTTTATTTGTTCAGCTGTGAAGTTGGAAACAGATCCCTGTGTTGGGAATTTCAACTTGAGTGAGTGGTAGATGAAACAGTCCAAGACAAGTTCTTTCTCCATACAGTGGGATGCCAGACCCTGTTGGGGATAAAGGGGCCTGAGGCTACACCATAAAATGGAAACTTCTCAGCCTAACATTTGAAACTCTCTGCCATCTGACCCCAACCTGCCTCTCCAGCCTGATCAACTCTTACTCCCTTGGGCACCCCTTCTTGTCAATCCAGGCTGGTCTCCCCCTTGTTTCCCACAAGGTCCTTGTCCAGTTTTATCATCACAGCTTTGTCTATTCTAGTGGCATCAAACTCAAATAGAAATGGATCTCAGTGGGCTCAGTGGATCTCATATTGACTTAGAAGATCACAAATTAACATTATCTATGTTGTGCTTTCTATTTGGTTAAACACTTCCCAATTACATTTTTTTTTTTTTTTGGAGTTCCAGTGGGCTTTTATTGAGATAAATGAACAAAATCGAGATTTTTGCCAACCATCTTTTCTGAACTTTATGACCTGAGTGGAGACTCTCGGCTCTACATTCACATACACACAATACATCACACATCCCAACAAAAACACAGCCCCACTGGACTATTAGTCAGTTAACAGAAAGCCAATTCTCCCCTCACCGGAATGTTTTCAAATTTGAGTCCCTGCTGTTTGCTTCTCAGTGGAACTGGTCCCTTGCAGCTAGGGATTCCCAATTACATTTTAATCTGGTTGGGGTCACATTTGGGAGTGTCATGGGCTTCGAGCAGCCCATTGGCCATGAGTTTGACACCTCTGGACACTGTTTCCACCTTTTCTGCCTATCCAAACCTTTACCCATCTTTCAGAGCAATGAGAAACAACACTGCTGTGGTGGAAAAAGCAATAGACTTTTGCCTCCTGGCAAACTGAGTTTGAATCCTGGCGCTGATACTTATGTAAACCTAGGTAAACTTGAGGGTACTTGAACTCTAAGCCTGGGTTTCCTCACCTCTAAAATGGGGGTAGTAATACCCACAGGACTTGTTACATAGGAATTTTTTTTTGGTGAGATAAGCATTTTGTAAACTTTAAGGAATTGTCGAAATGTGACTTATTATTCTGCAAGTTCCAACCCCTCTAGGAGGACTTCCTTGGCTGCTCCAGCCCCTTGGACCCCTCCCTTTTCTGCACTTAAGTGTATCAAAGAGTCATAGAGTGTTAGTGCTAGAAGGAAACCTAGAGGTCTTCAAGGCACCATAGGATCATAGATCAGGAGCTAGAAGGAGATTTGAAGACTACCAAGTTCATCTGCCTCACTCTACAGATGAGGAAGCTGAGGCACGGAAGTGTAAAGTGACTCTTCCAGGGTCACACAGATAATAAACGTCTGAAGCAAGAACTGACCCCATGTCTTCCTGACTCAGAGTTTGGTTCCTTAGCCATGTGGCTTCCTCCCACCCTCCAATTCCTCCATTTTATAGAAGAAACTGAAGCCCAGAAATTATTTGCTCAGGGCCACACAAGCAGTAGCTGAGACTAGACTGAAGCCCAGGCCCCTTGACTCCTGATTTTCCAGGTCACTAGGTTGGTCTGTCTAATTATCTATCTTTTCCTTTATGTGAGACTTGTTTTCCTACCTTGACTTGTCGGCTCCTTGGTGGAAGGGCCCAGATCCAGTATTTTTCTGTGTCCCTCAGTGTCTGACACATAACAGGTGCTATATGAATACTGTAGATATTTATGGATTTTTAATTTCAGTTGCTTGGTTCAGCAGTCAGAATCAGAGCATTGACAGTGTCCCAGGGAGCCCAGTCTCATCTGACTCATGCTGGAGAGGGAGCCATTTAAAGATGGAAGCTTTGGCTTTAACATATATTCTCCCCATTGGCTGCTTTTGCAAATTGGGGTATAACTGAATGCCTATTAATGAACTCTCTTTGGGAAAGAATTTTGAAATGGCCTTAGACCAATGTAGCCTGGTGTCATGGAAAGAGCCCTGGTATAGCTCAGGAGGCCCCTCCTGCTTAAGGACTTTCCTGGTTCTTCCATAAAGATCATAGGACTTGAGGATTTGGAGCTGGAAGGGATTGTAGAGGTCACGTCCAGCCTTCTCATTTTTTTGGTGAGATGTCGCTGAACACCAGGATTTCAATCCTTACTCTGATACTTACTATCCCTATGACCTTGGGAGAATCACTTTACTTCAAGTAGACCTCTATTTGCTCATCTTCAAAATGGTGGCCATGATCCCTCTCCTGCCTACCTTAAGGAGTTAGTGTGGGGTTCATCTGGCAGTGGCGACTCTTTATTCAGTAGTTTGCAGTTTACAGAGTACTCTCCCCTTTCACAACTCTGTGAGAAAAGTGGTGCAAAATCAAGCTATCCATTTTACAGATGAAGAACAGAAAGCTCAAAAGTGAAAAGACTTGCCCAGGGTCACATAAAAGTAGCTAGAGAATACTGTTAGCAAACGTAGATAACAAATGTAGGTGGTGGTGGTGGTGGTGGTAATAGTAATAATACTAGTAGTAGTGGGGGTAATAATAGTAGTAATAGCAATAGTAGGGGTGGTAGTAGTAATAGTAGTGATAGTGGTGGTGGTAATAGTAGTAATATTAGTAGTAGTGACAATAATAATAGTAGTAATAGTAGTTGTAGTGGTGGTGGTGGTGGTGGGAGTAATACTAGTAGTAGTGGTGGTTATAATAGTAGTAATAGTAATAGTGGTAGTACTAGTAGTAATGGTGGTGGTGGTGGTAGTAATACTAGTAGTAGTAATAATAATAGAAATAGTAGTGGTGGTAGTAGTAGTAATAGTAATACTACTAGTGGTAATAATACTAGTAGTGTTAGTAATAGTAGTAGTTGTAATAGTAATACTACTAGTAGTAGTGGTAATAACAGTAGTAGTGGTGGTGGTGGTAGTGGTAGAAGTAGCAGTAAATAGCAGCCTCAGGTTTTCTTATTGACTTTAAATGGTACAGTAGAAGAATCACTGGATTGAGAGATGTTTAAATCCCACCTCTATTTCTTATCAGTTACATGAAGACAGCATTGGAGTAGACTTATGATTTCTTTGGCACAGGGAACTTCAACTCCTCTATACCTCAGAGTTTTAGAGAGTTGCCTGAGGCTTGGAAAGTCTAAGTTACTTAGGATCACATAGTCAGATGGGTCAGGAGAGGGACTTGAATGCAGATTTTTCTGACTTTAAGTCAGAAGGCTCTTTATTTACTATACCACACTATGTATCAGTGGTGGGAACTGGGTGAGTTACTTCCTGTCTGTAGACCTCCAATTCTCCATATAGAAAAGAGTGGTTTACATTAGATTGTCTCAAAGGATCCTTTCAGATCTAAATTGTATGCTTATAAGCCCCATCCTCTTCTCACTGCTGGCATGGATAGTCACTATTTGAGTTAGAGTTACGTCAGTGCTTTAGCAGTCATGATTTCACTCATATGGGTTCTCCTTCCATTAATGCTATCATGATGCCTTTGGAAGTTGAACACCTTGTTTGTTTCACAGTGCCCCTCAGATTTCATCTCCTTCATGAGGCCTTTCCCGAGTCTCCCAGATTGTTAAAGTGATTGAAATTACTTTGGATATTTGTAAATATATTTTCGTGTATGTAAGTGATGTCACCTCAGATAGAATGTAAACTCCCGGAGGGCAGATACTGTTTCATTTTTGTCCTTGTATTGCCAGCTACTAGCACAGTACTTGGCGCAGAGTAGATGCTTAATAAATATTTGATGATTGATCGGTAGTACTTTGTATGTGCTTTGTATTTACTTATCTGTGTACATATCATGTTCTCCCAGTAGAACATAAGCTGTTTGAAGGCAAGGACTCTGATGGGTCTTCGTGTCCCCAATGGCTAGCATACAGCCTTGTACATAGCAGACACCAAAAAAATGATTGTTGAATTGAATAGTTAAACTAAACCAAAACAAAACCAGCTGCTCCATCCCTGGGCGATCAGACTTCTGGTGATGAACCGTTGTCTGCATAGTGAGACTGGTTCTCAAATGCCAGACATAATCATACGTCTGGAGGACTCCTCTCAAAGTCTTTCCAATCTCAAGGCCTTCCAGAATATGCATCCTACTAACATAGCCTTTGGGTCCCCTCCATACCATGATGAGGTGTTAGAGGAGAACCTTAATGGAGAGGGACGAGGAAAGAATGGATTGTGAAGCCCTTTGTAATCAATAACATTTATGTTCGTAAAGTGATCTTAGATCGTAGGCTAGGAATGGGAAATGACCTTGGCTCTCTTGGCTCATTGATGTTAAGGCCTATTTCCCCTTTATCTTTATATCACTAGGGCCTATAGGAAATGCATAGGAGCCTAAAGTTGCCTCTTCATAACTTCCTCCCATTGTTCCAGGTTCTGTCCTCTGGAACCAAGTAGAACAAGGGAAATTCTTCCTCCGTGTTACAACCCATCACATAATTTTTTAAAAAAAGGGTTTTTGTATTTATTAAAAATTAAAATTTAATTAAAATTTAAAATTTTTTGTTTTACCAAAAAAATTCCCTCTAAGGATAGAGTGCAGAATCTTTTATTTCCAGTTTCCAAGGATATGTCTCAACTAGTATTACTGTCCCTAAGTGAGCTGCGTGTAGTTCTTCCTGATCTTCCCTAGGCAAACTAGATTTTTTGGATGGACCAATGACTCAAGGGAGAATGAACGAATGAAAAAGCATTTATTAAGTGCCAGGGACTGCGCTAAGTGCTGGAACCCATTCAATCATGCATTCTGAGCCTTGTGTGTTCACCAGAAACGGACGTACCCAGAGAGAACTGGTTTGGAGAAATCAATAAGAGTAGTTGAGAGACAGCCTTAGTACCAGCTCTTTTTCAAGTACAATTTAGACTTCATGAGAGAACACATGTAGTCAGAAGATTTGAGTTCAAATCCTGACTTTGCCACTTACTATCTGTGAGATAGTTCTTCAGGCAAGAACCTTCACCTTCCTAGGGTTTGTTTGTCCAGAGGTTTGCCATCACCCTGGCTAGGCTTGATGATGACCTATGAATAGCCAGTTGGGGTCTTTTTCATTAATATTAAGTATATTCAAGTACAGCTGCCTCAAGTCTTTGGTTTATCATCTCCCACATAGCTAAACATCGGCCCCAAACTGACCATCCCCAGAAGTTGAGCAAGAGGAGATTTGCAATCTCAATCTTATTCTGCAGCCTTCAGTCCCCCTTCCGTGACCTGGAACCACAGGGGCTTATCATGTTTCTGGTCCTGCCCTTTCCAAGGCAGTCAGACATGAATCTCAATGGTATAGCCACTGGACGATCAATTCCTGACCCCAGCATGTGTGTGCTGGACATTTCTCAATGACTGGTTGCTGTTGTCCCTCATTTCTTCATCGCCAAACAAATGCAGGATTGCTGGAGATAAAAACTGAGTTAGAAAGGACAGCAGAGACGTCACATAGCTGTCGAGGTTATCAGAGCTCAAGGGAGAGACTGCCTTGTGGAAAGAGCACTAGGTCAGGAGTTGGGTCCTGGTTCTGCTATTAGCAAGCCACGTGACCTTGAGCAGGTAGTTTTGTCTCTGTTCCTCAGTTTCCTCACCTGAAAAATGAAGTAATTGAGCTAGACGAGCTCTCAGGTTCTTTTTAGCTCTGGCATTCTATGCTCTAAAGCCCCTTCCAGCCGTCATATTCTGTTCTAACATTCTATGTTTTAAGATATTACTTTCTATACTTAGGCAGTTCAAACACTCTATATTCTAACATTCTTTGTTCATGGGTCCCTTTCATCTTTAATATTCTATATTCTATATTTGAAGGTCCCTTTCAGCTCCAACATATGATAACTTCCACAAATTCCCCTATGCCTTCTTTGCCCTCCAGGAGTTCTCCCACAACTGGAATGCCAGTGAGGACTTCCTCTCCTTTGTCTAATTGTGCTGGGTTGGGGGGTGGGGAGGAGGGGGTGTTGATCTCAACAAGCAGGTGACTCTAGAACAGAAGGAACTGGCAGCTGCCCAGGGTTAATGATTACAGTCCCCTTCCTCTCCATGTTTTTGATGTTCTACCTCCCCGCTTAAGGGGATAAACTCTCCACCTGAACTGCACTGACGTTCTCCTTACATGGAAAGAGGCTGGATCTGAAATCAAGAGACCTGGCTTCTAGTTACAGCTCAGCCACTAACTTGATCTGTGACTTTGAGAAAGATAAAAGAATGTTCCTCTTCTAGGCTTCAATTTCCTGCTTTTCTAAAATGGAGGTGGGGGTAATGTCCAGTTTTTAAGAACTTCTTTTATGGAAATTAGATTGTAACCCCCTTGAGGGCAGGAACCTTAAAAATAACTTTAATGGTACAAAACATTTTGTCCAACACAACATAGTATCCTATATCTAATAGGTGCCTAAAGTATATCTGTTGAATGGAATTGGGAATACAGTGCTGAGGAATGACAGCACTCCATCGACATCGATCCAGTTTCCTCAGAGCTGGGTAACCCTGAAGCTTTGACTCAGTTCCCTCCATGACATTAGCAGCAAGGATGAGTCTGGTTCTAGAGGGACAGTCTTTAGCGGTAACATATAATGATAGGTCAGAAACAACTTTTTGGAGGGGTGACAAGGATCACCATCAGAGCAGCTTATAGGAGGTCATTAGCAAGCAAGGGGCAGAGGCAGGGGTAGTGTCCAACGTGCAAGAGCAAAGGTCAGCAATGTATCAATGGCATGATCTAAGCAGCCAAATGGGGGAAGGCCAATCCAACTCAGCTTAACTCAATAAGTGTCGATAACTCACCTTTAAGGTTTAACAGGAGGTAGGTCGTATGAGTACTGTTATACCCAATTTACAGATGAAGAGATTGAGTGAGGCTCAGAGAGAGAAACTCCTTATAACTGGCAAGCTAGACCACATAACTAGTAAGCTGTCCAAGACAGAATGTGACCCCGAGTCACTTGACTCCAGGACCAGCATTCTCTTCAGCCTACTAGACTATTTTAAAGGTCAGGCAAAAGTTTCTATAGTCTAGCTGTCCAAACATTGGATTGACTCACTCAGCATGATGAATATGCTAGCGTCCTTTGGGAAGTGGTGTGGTATAGTGGAAAGTATGCTCGATTTAAGGTCAGAGGGCCTGGGTTCAAATCCCAATGTTACCACTGACTATCTGGGTGACCTGGACCCTTGACCTCTCTTGGCTCCTCATGTGTAAAATGAAGGGATTGGACTAGATGATTTCTGAGGTCCTTTCTATCTATAGACCCACAATTCCATGGAAACCCAAGTATTTGGGGCTAACCCCACCTCCCTCATTCTTCTGAACAAGATTTAACTGGGGTCCACTGTTAGCCATTGCTTAGATTTCCCATATAGGAAACCACCATATTTGGGCCCAGGAGTGGTGGAGAGACGGCGATGTCTACAGTGAAGAGTAGATTTTTATTCCTGGTCTAGGTAGCCCTCTCTGTATCTAGTGACCCTGTGCTTAGCCCCACCATACTGCCTCAGGAGAAGACTCGTCATGTGTCTCTGCTCGTCTGAGTCTCCATCTAGGTCCTTCCTTGTTTCAGAGATGGCACTTCCTGGCACATTCCCTTGTTAATGCTTCCTGGAGCCATGAGTCTTCCACATTTGTGCCATCAGTAGACTGAGGAGAGCTGAGTACAGTTCCCAATTTCACGCTGACTCTTTGCACTTCCCGGGGTTTAGACTAAAGAATTATGGCTTATAATCCTGTACGAGGGAAGGCTTCACTCTAATATATGAAATCTCCACAATCACTGAGGAAAGGCCACAAGATCATAGGATCAGATCGTGAGAGCTGTGAGGGAGAGAGATAAAGGAATAAGCTTTTATATAGCACCTACTATATTATAGGCACTGGGTTAAGTGCTCTTTACAATCACTATCTCACTTAGTCCTCACAACTCTGGAAGGTAGGCACTATTATTATACCCATTTTGTTGTTAAGGAAATTGAGGAAAACAGAAGTTGCCCAGGGTCACACAGTTATTAAATGTTTGAGGCTAGATTTGAACTCAGGTCTTATTGACTCCAGGCCCAGCGCTCTGTCCACTGCACCAATTATTCCCTTCTCCCTTCTGCAAGGGGGATCATCTAGTCCAACCTCCTTATTTTATAGATGAGGAAGCTGAGACTCAGAGAAAAAAAATGGCTTGCCCTCCCCATCTCCCAAGCACTCAAGCACAATGGGCCTTCTCTATCACTAAGATCCCTACCCCAGCACTTTCTCCACCCTTCTCCATCATTGGGATGAGAGGATTGAGCTCTACCCACAGAGCTTGGGAGCCTCCTTCCTCTGGCACTAGGTGGGTGGATGTGCACATATTCTGCCCTGGGGGACACCTTGACAACAGTGCCACCCTTCATTACCAGTTTGCTCCAGAACCTACAGCCATGTGCGGAGGTATTATTTGTTTTGCCCTGCTTCTCCAAGCCATTGTGAAACCACAATTGCTCCTGTCCTCTATAACCGTGAAGCACCCAGAGACCAGGCCTCTTGCCAGCACAACCAGGGCCACTTGGAGCAGACTTCTCTGCCAGGATCATGCACAGGATTAGAATCAGAGGACCAGAGACATTTAGAAATGGAAGAGGCCTTAAGGCAATCACCTAGTTCAACCTACTTATTTTGTAGATAAGGAAGCCAAGACCTAAAATGACAAAAATACTTCCTCAGGGTCACATTGCTGAGAGGGGGCTCTGATAAGAGCTCCTTCTGCTATATCCTGGATGCCAGGAGCTAAGTAATCACTCCACAACGAGAGTCTCTTCTGGCAATGCATCCATTAACCTCCCCGAGTTTCAGGAGCTTTGTTTATAAAACGAAAAGAGTGAACTAAGTGAACTCTGAGACCCTTTCAGCTCTAAATCTATGAGCTTATGTTTCTATGATTTTAGGATGAGGCAAAGGAATGGCTCTGAGTGAATTTAGTCAGACCCTTGGGGATTGATTGCCAGGTGTCTACCTCCCCAGATGCTCAACCTGACCTTTGATTTTCATCCCAGCTCAGCCCTTCCTTCCCTGGCATTTGAAAGAACAAGCTGATGTCCCTCTCTGTCATCACAGGATCCTGAAGGGTGGAAGCCCCAGTTATTTGCTATTCCCCCTTCCTATGGCTAGTCAACATTTAACTCCTCTGACTCTGATTCTTGTGACTCAAGGTGGTTTGCTGCTGAGCTGAAAACCTCATTGCTGTAGTACTTATCTCTACTGTCTCAACCTTGTCCACCTCAACCCTACCCTTCCTGAGCCCCTATCCTTCTCATCCTCTCCATTGTGCTCTCTGGAACCCTTCCTCCATAGCCCCTTGGATCGCTAACAAACTTCCCTTGACTGTAGATGTCTCCCTCTCTCTCTTCCAGTCTTCTTGCCTTCATGAAGACCTGGCTCCTTCCAAGGGATATTACATCTCTGACTACCCTTTCCTGTACTGAGTGAGCCTTCATTCACACCCTCCAACACACTGGGCATTACTCTACGCCAGGCACAGTGCTAAGTGCTGGGAATAAAAAATAAGCAAAAAGAAAGACAGACCCTAACTTCAAGGAGCTTACCTTCTAAGAAGGGAAAGGAGACCTACAAATGGGGAGAGGAAGAGTAAAGGGACCTACTGTGGGGAAATGATGCTGAAGTCTGAGAAATCAGATAAGAGGGGAATGAAGATAGGCTGGCCTGAACCTCTCTCCCAAAATGGTGGCATCAGGAGGGACTTATTAGTGGGAGAAGGAGATCAGTTAGAAGGCTCCATAAGCTAAAAGATGTTTGAACATGAGACTGTAGTTGAGACATGGTATTGAAATTTGGAAACCTCTCCCACTCTAATGTTTACCCCATCTCCATCATCCAATCCAGACCCTTACTGAACTCCTCTATCAGCTTCTAGGTAATTCCCTCTGCCCTATAACAATTAGAGCTATTCCAAAGTGGAATATGTTGCTTCAAGAGGTGATGGATGCACCCTCCTTAGAGGTCTTCATGCAGAAATCTGTTGGGAGTGTTTAGCGTGTTATATGTTACATAGTAGGGATTCCTTTTGTGTATGGGTTGTACTAGGTGGATGGCTGCCCAAGTCCCTTCCAGCTTTCAAATTCTGATTCTTTTCTTTGACAGTATTTCCTTCTACTTAACTGTTGCCACATTACTTGGACACTCCAATATACACATCCCTCATAAATTAGGAATTACGAAGGATAATTGGTATAAAAGAAATTAGATAAATGTGTGGCCAGAATAATAAAAAAAAGGATTAGTCATATATTGAGGAGGGGTGATGATTGACAGAGAGCCTAAATGTTTCATTGGTATCTCCAGAATGCCAGGAGATGCAAAGCATGTTGGGTGGGCCACCAACATGCAGCAAATTTATGGAAGAACATAGATAAGAGTCTCATGGATGGGTAGAAATGGATGGTTTTGATCTGCATTATTGGAAGGAACATCCACATAGAAGTATTCATAGAGTTCTCTCAAATGCCCTAGCCTCCCAGTTCATCAAACTCCTCAATTCCCATGACTGACAACTTCACTCTATCTGGTAGCCCGCAGCGATGTCATACCCATGATCTCACTTTCACCCATAACCATGCTATCTCTCCAATCCAGATCTATGAAATTTCTCTTTCTATTCATTCAGTTCAATTTACCCACCCTGTGCCAGGAATTGTGTTTTGTGCTGAGGATACAAAGAGTCAACATTCCAATCTCTTATCCTCCCTTCTCTCTTTCTATCTCGCTGCTCCTAAAAGTAATTTGTATCCTCACCACCGTCTAGCGACTCTAGCCCTCTGTATTTTTCCCAGTCTAGCACTCTTGCTCTAGCTGCAGTTTCTTCCCTTCAATCTCGACCCTATATTTAATCAGTTCAACTCTACACCGTTCCTCTACTTTTGAACCCCTTTCCACTTTGTCATACCATTGTTATTACTGTCTTGCCAGACCTCAGTCTGTAGTTACTTCCACCATCTTCTACCTCTGCTCCCCATCCAAAGGCTGTTTAATGCTACTTGAAGGATTCTTATAATCACACTGACTAGGTCCACTATAAACTTGTGTTATGAAATCTCAACTAGTTTCTCACTGTTGTGTAACCATATTTTTAGTCTTCCTTAATAAGCTCTCTGCCACATCCTCCATTCTTTCTTTCTTTATATCCTCAATGCCACTATTTCCCTCTCCTTTTCATCAGAGGACCCTGCCTCTTAATTAATTGGGAAAATTGAGGCCATCTATGATCAACTCCCTCTTCTTCCCACCATCCCATCTCAAAAATCCTTTCCATTATTTCTAATTTTTTCCTCCTTTATTCCAGAAAATGAGAAAAAGGCAGTTCTACTTCTTACTGAGGCCAAATTACTAGATCCATTGATTCCAGCCCCTCCCGTCTTCTTTAGAAGCTCACCCCTTTAATCATTCTCTCACCCGTAATCTCTTCTTGCCGACTGGTTGCCTAGAAATAAGTTCAGGTCTTTCTCATATTTAATAACCTTCCCATTCCCTCAAGCTATTATCCTATGTCTTTCCTACATTTCATAACTCCTAGAAAACTCCATCTATGTTCATTGGTTCTATTTCCTCAGCGTTCTCTCACTTCTCAACTCCCTTGCAGTCAAGTTTCTCATCCTACCACGAGCCTGAAACTATTCTCTCCAAGATTACTAATGATCTCATAACTGCTAAATCCCTCAGATTATTCATAGTCCTTGTTCCTTTCACCTCTCTGCAGCTTTTGAGATTGTCAACATATCTTCCTCTCCTTCCCCTCCAACCCCCAGATCCTCTCTCTGGGTATCTCCTCCTACACTCAAACTCAACATGGCTAAAATTCATATTTCTACCTTCTTTAAACCATCCTACATGCCACCACCAAAGTTCTCTTCCTACAGCCTAACTCTGATTATTTTTCTACCCTATTCTGGGCATTTTCTTCTCTTCTCTTTGCCTACAAGATGGAATTTGAGTTTTGTGATCCAACATCCAGGACTACACTATGTCTTCAACTCATCTCTAATTTTTTCTTACGCTATTACTCTTCTACCCCCTACCTGCAGTGCAGTCAAAATGAACTCACCCATGCTTTTTTGTCTCTGCACCTCAGCTCATGCTGAGTGTTGGAAAGGTTTTTCAGGATGAAAGGTATTGCTCCTCTGACAAGAGTCTGATGCCTTTCTTTTCAAGGTTCGCTTCTAATAAATTTGAAGTGACTCAGCCATTACAGTGGGAAACATGCAGGATTTTTTATTGTTGTTGTTATTACTATGGTCTCATTAGTAGGTGGATCGCATAAAAATATATGGTGGAAGGGGAGACCATTTGTACTAACTCTTTCCACAGATGTCACTGGCTGGCTGATCTGTCAATCAACATCAGATCAGGTAGCAATTTTTTTTCCCCTGCCACAGTGGTTGGTCTTCTACCAACTGACAGTTCAGCCATCCAGTAATAGGATGAAACAATGTTGGAGAATATCACGTTAATTCAAATCCAACCTCAAGATCACTTAACTTCTGCTTCAGTTTCCTCAACTATAAAATGGGAATAATAATAACATCCACCTCCCAGGGTTATTGTGAGGATTAGATAAGATAACATTTGTAAAGTGCTTAACACAGTCACTGGCATGAAGTAATAGCTGCTTAATAAATGCTTAGCCTACTCTCTCTCCCCTTTCTTCCTTCTCTGTTTCTCTCCTACAGTGCAGGAAGAAGGTCCTACGTGGTACTTGGAGGATATAAAGCCTGTTTTTCTGTTCTGTAAATTCAGGAGCAAAAGGAGATGCTGTAAAATTATTAGATATATCATAATCTTCCTAAAGAGCGGGTCTAACCATTTCAGTCACCTGTTCACAACTTTAAGTGACCCTCTGTTGTCTCTAGGATAAAAATGCAAATACTCCAGCATTCAAATTATGTCATATTTACTCAATTGCTTATAAGTTTGTTTTGTCTAGTATATGTAAGGTCCTCGAAGGCAATAACATTTTTGTTGTTGAATCTTTGGTGCTTATATTTAGAAAACACTTAATAAATGATTGATTGAATTGAACTGCCCAAGGCCACATAGCCAATAAGTCACAAAGATGAGACTTGAACCCAGGTCTTTTGATGCCAAATTCATTGTTCTTTCCATTATGCTAGGGGTTCTTAACCTTGGATCCATAGATAGACTCCAGGAAGTTTGTGGACTTGGATGGGAACCAAATTATCTCTTTATTTTCACTCATCTTTAACTGAAATTTAGCATTTTTTTCAATTATTTAAAAACATTATAGTGAAGGGGTCCTTAGGCTTCTTCAGACTGGCTGAAAGGTTCGTGATACCAAAAATATTAAGAATGCATGTACTTTATCATCATTTCTTCTGAGCAAGGGTGGGTGTTAAACAGTTCTCTCCCCACCTCCCACATTTTTTTTCTACCCCATCTCCCACTCCTCAACTCCCAGGCAGCTTCTGTTATGAGACCACCATATGGAATCCCAGAAAATCAGAATTTAAATATTAGCATACTATATTCCTTTTGTTGTTGTTTTATTTCTTTTTTTATTTGAATTTTTGTATTTAATCCAATTATACTTAAAAACAAATTTTAATATTCACTTAAAAATTTTTGAGTTCCAAATTCTCTCCTTTCTTCCCTCCTTCCTCCTCCTCTCCTTGAGAAAGCAAGCAATTTGATATAGATTATACATGTGCAGTCATGCAAAAACATTTCCATATTATCCATGTTGCAAAAGAAAGCTCAGAAAAAAAAAGAAAAGTAAAGAAAGTTTAAAAAGTATACTTCAACCTGCATTCAGATTCCGTCAGTTACTTCTCTGGAGGTAAATACCATTTTTCGTTATAAGTCTATTGGAATTGGCTAAGTAGGATCATCGTATTGCTGTGAAGAGCTAAGTCATTCACAGTTGATCATCGTACAGTACTGCTATTCTCCTGGTTCTATTCACTTCACTTAGCATCAGTTGATATAAATCTTTCCAGGTTTTTTCTGAAAGAATCCTGCTTGTCATTTCTTATAGCAAATAGTATTTCATCACAATCATATTGTTGTTGTTGTTGATCTTTTGTTCTCAAAGACATCCAGGGTGATGTCTTTACTTGTGTATGACTTAGATTTAAGTGAGGCAGAGCTGTGCAAAGTTGTCAGCCTCACTACTCTCCTCCAGAGTCATTAAAGTCCAGAGGCAATACAAAAGTCAAGACAACTGGCAATGGCCCAGGATGCAGTGGGTGACCTTGGCCTTTCTAAATTAAGGTCTTTCCCAGGTCTCTGTTTCTCTGAGGCAACACCCATTCAATGACTAAGAGCTAGGTAAAAACTGAGACAAAAGATGGTCTAACTTACCATCACAAAAATATCCATCTGGGAAGGGAAGACTCCCCCAGAGTTGTAGCCAGAAAAGAAAACAATTACAATTTACACTCACTCTAGGCCATCAGAACCTAAACTTGGAATTCAGGGATCTTGAGAGCAATGATCACTAGGAATGTTTTTCTACATATCACCACTTTTTGGACTTCCCTTCATTTTCCAATTCTTTGTCACCACAAGAAGAACTGCTATAAATATTTGTGTCCACATAGGTCTTACCTTCCCCCCACCCCCCATTTTAAATCTCTTTGAGATACAGACCTAGTAGTGGTATTGCTGGGTCAAACGGTCTCTAGCACACTGTACCCTTGACACCACTTCGCCACTAACTCAGTGAATAGTCTGGGGCCAGTCACATTCCTTCTGAATCTTACTTTCTGACTGTAAAATTGAAAGCTCAAACCAGATGGTCTTTGATTTCTCTTCCAGGGCTTGTTTTCTATGAGTCTAGAATTTTGCTGTGTTCTGTTCCTCCTTTCTGCCATCGTTTAAGAGCAGGTTTAAGTCCTATCTTTTCTTTGAAGTCTTCCTTGTCTGACTGCCCCAGCTCTGACCTCCCCCTTGTCTGAACTCTCATAGTCATGATTAGATACAACATTGATTATATTGTTCATTCATTTCAGCTGCATCTGACTCTTCATGACCCCATTTGGGGTTTTCTTGGCAAAGATATTGGAGTGGTTTGCCATTTCCTTCTGTGGCTAACTTTTACAGATGAGGAAACTGAGGCAAACAGGGTGAGGTGACTTGCCCATGATCACACAACTAGTAAGTGTCTGAGGCTAGATTTGAGCTCAGAAAGAGAAGCCTTCCTGACTCCAGGTCCACTGTTCTATCCACTGTGACACCTAGTTGTCCTTGTTGATTATATACTGCCCTGTTTATTGGTGTGTGGTATATGAACTCTGTTTCTTTAAGATTCCTTCTTTTTGCTCTTCTCTAAAGAGCCTGGCACACAGAAAACCCTTAATAAGGCATTGTGTTCGTAGAACCCCAGAATTTCAGTCTAGAAAGGGCCCTAGAGATCAATTAGCCTAAATCTAATCCTTTCATTTTAGGGTGGGGTGGGGTGAGTGGACTGAAATCTGGAGAAGGTAAATGGTATATCCAAGGAATTAAGTAGCACTCAAACCCAGGCCCTCTGAGTCTACATCCAGTCATCTTTTCACTCCACCACACTAGAGTATCTGTTAAACACCCTAAATCTCTTCCTAATCCTTAGAGAGGCTTGGGACCTTTTCTGTTCCTCAGCATAGCATATTCCCTCCTCTTAATACTCATCTAGGACATGTGTTTACCTTGGCCTGCTTGCTGGGGAGATAGGGACCTTGGTCAGCGTGCCCCATAGGCAATTATAACACTGCAGGGGGCCAGAAGGCTTCAGCCCAGGCCTTTGACCTTGCTCTTTGTGCCATCTAACTACACTTAAGGGAGGTGTGGCTGCCAGACTCTTCCCTCTGGGGAGGGTAGAGGGACCCAGTGGCAAGGAGAGCTAAACTATTCTGGAAAACCCAAGGCTTCAGGGAATGCCTGCACCTCTGTTTTGGAGAGGATGTTGGGTAGAGCAGGGGGCATTTGTGCTTTAACCAGTACGAAATTGGGATCATGCCACCCGAGCCTCATCTCCTTCCCTGAAAAATGAGAATGATGGTCCCATGATCCCTGCTTACCTTATCCACAGGGTTACTATGAGGCTTTTTTTTGAAGAGAATACAAGAGTGAAAAAACTAGAAATGACTAAAAAAAGCTATGGGATTGTTAGTAGTCCTGTGCTGTGTATAGAGTAGCTGCATGGCCCCAGAATGCCGTCTATGACTATTGTTAGCCACGGCTACCTTTTCTTCCCCAACTGCCTGTGGCACTTTCTAGCTGACTCACAGAAGCAAGTTATCACTGTGACGATTGTGCACTGTTCCATAAGACACTATGCCTGTGTCTTCTCTCCCCAACTTATCTGTTGAGTGGAATATCGTTACCACCATTTTACCTTCAGAGTAAAGGACATTGAGCTCCAGATCACTGAATTAACTTGCCCAAAGTTACATAATTAGTAAATGCAAAGCCAGAACTTCAACCTTGGTCTTATGGATTCTAGTTTAGTTCTCTTTCCACTGTGCCATGGATAATGGATAGCATGGATAATGTTGTAATATTCTGGACTCTGTCAGGAATGTCTGGTGTGATAACAGTTCCCTGTGACTTCCATAATCTGTAGCCCTGCAGCATTGCCGGAATCCCACCTCCTGAAGGAACCCTTTCCCATCCCTCCAGTGCTAGTGCTTTCCTCATTGAGATTACCTTTCTTCTTCTTTATGTGTATCTATATTTATCAATCTAGATAATAAGATAATTATCTAAATAATAAGACAGATATTAGATAGAAGTATATGTGTCTGCCTTCTAGATACAGAGAGATAACTTTCTTCTACTTTATATGTATTTATATGTATAACTAAATATAGATCTAGATAGATACTTCTACTTCCTATGTATTATCTACATCTGTATCTAGATATAGATCCAGATAGATAACTTTCTTAATTTATGTGTATTATCTAT
>NW_020954551.1:40263644-40338240 GCF_900497805.2 Vombatus ursinus
TCTTCTATTTTACATGTATTATCTGTATCTAGATCTAGATTGATACCGATCTAAATAGAGACCTTTCTTCTACTTTATGTGTGTCTATATTTATCTATCTAGATAATAAAAAATTATCTAAATAATAAAATAGATATTAGATAGAAGTATATGGGTCTATGTATTCTAGAAACAGATACCTTTCTTCTACTTTATGTGTATCTATATCTATCTGTTTAGATCTATATCTAAATATAGATCTAGATAGATACTTTCTTATACTTCATGTGTATTATCTATATCTATCTAGATCTATATCTAGATATAGATCTAGATAGATAACTTTTTCCTAATTTATGTGTATTGTCTATATAAATCTGGATCTATATTTGTCTATCTATCTACCTATCTAAATCTATCTAGATATGCATCTAGAAAGGTATCTAACCTTTCTTTTATTTTATGTGTATTATCTCTATCTGGCTAGATCTGTATCTAAATCTAGATACTTTTCTTCTACTTTACATATATTATCTGTATCTAGATCTAGATTGATACCGATCTGAATAGAGACCTTTCTTCTACTTTATGTGTATCTAGATCTATATCCAGATAGATAAAAATATAGATAGATATATAGGTATAGATACACATAAAGTAGAAGAAAGGCTTCTTTCTTCTACTTCATATAAAGATACAGATATTAGACACAGATATAGATAGATATAGACATACAAATAGATATAGACATACAGATATAGACACAGATATAGATACAGATATAGATAGAGATGTAGACATACAAATAGACATACAGATCTATCTATATCTGTCTATATCTATATCTATACTATCTGTATCTATATCTATCACTATCTCAGAATACACACACATCTACTTCTATCTAATATTGATCTCATTATTTATTGTTTGCCTATATTATTTTTACGAAATGAATTATAAATCTAGTTATTTACATATTGTCTTTTGCATTAGAATGCAAACTTCTTGAGGGCAGGGACTGTCTTTTGACTTTCTTTGTATCCCTAGTGCTTAGCCTAGTACCTGGCACATAGTAGGTGCTTAGTAAGTGCTTATTAGTCCTGACTAAAGGGCAGAAGAATATTGGTGTTAAATGGTTGGATTTTTTGGTCAGTGAGCACCTAGGATTGCTGAAAATTCTACCCAGCTTCCCCAGTCCAATTTAGCCTGCTCTCTTCCTGGTACTCAATGTGGGGTCTGGCTTTTTGTTCACTTGTAGCACTTGCCACAAATTAGATATTGATGGACTTACTCAGTGGGCTGCTCAAACAACCGAATGCCATAATCAGGACAATGAGGATTGTTCATCCATTCAGTTTTTCTCTCCTCTCCATTTCATCACCCACACAACAGTCAAAGTGATTTTCCTATAGTCTGAACATGTCATTCCTTTGCTCAATAAACTCCAGTGTTTTCCCATTCCCTCCCTGGAGAATCAAAGGCAAAGTCCTCCACTTGGCATTTGAAGCCCTTTACGACTTGGCTCCAACCTACCTTTCCATCTTGCCATGGGTGCCTCCTCTTCAGGCACTCTCAAGTATAGGTTAACTGGCCTTGCTGTTGCTCACACTTGACAGGCTGACCCCTAGGACTGAAATGTATTCCCTTCTCATGTTGGCCTCTTAGAATCCCTAATCTCCCTGGAAGCTGAGGTTCAGTGGACTTTCCTGAACTTCCTTGAGGCTTCTGACCCTTCCCCACCCTCACTAAAATCTTGTACCAAACATACTCTAGCCACATAGAAGTCACATTAGTAACTAATTTCCTCCAGTCTGAATTTTTCTTTATTGCTTATTATATTATTTTCAAATCATGAATTACAAAGTTGATTCCTTATTGCGTGTCCCAGGTCTGTTTCCTGCTGCTCATCCTGAGTATGGTTCTATTTCCTAGGTGCTATGATTGCTAGTTTTGGTATGGGGCCAAGGACTAGCATCACAGAAATGCTGTTTGAGGAAAGTTCTCATAATGTTTGTGGTTGCTGGCAATTTCAGTGTGCTAGTCTACCTTCTGGTGGGGCAAATTTGTTGACTTCTTTTTAGCTCTTCCTGACAGATGATGCATGAACTATCCGTGTGAGGAAAGGAGGTTGGAGCCGTCCCAGCCCTGCCAGCCTTGAGAAGGCTGATGGGAATTTTCCCTTGTCTTATGTTCATTTTGAACCCTCTGCCTGTTATATATTCTGGGCTTTCATATCCTCATTTATAAAAAGGAACAGGGATAGATTGGATCAAGGCTTCTTAACTTTTTTGTGTATCATAGATGGATTTTGGTACTCTGGTGAACCTGCGGACCCCTATGCAGAATGATTTTTAAATGCAGAACACAAAATGCATAGGACTACAAAGAAACCAATTATGTTGAAATGCAGTTTTCAAAACATTTAAAAAAGTTTATGGTCCCCAGGTTAAGAACCCTTTGGATGAGATGAATGAGACAACTCTGAAGATATAGAGTTCTCTCTCTCTCTCTCTCTCTCTCTCTCTCTCCCCCCCCCCTCTGTTTCTCTGTGTTTTTCTCTGTCTCTCTCTCCCTCCCTCCTCTCTCTCCCTCCCTCCTCTCTCTCCCTCTGTCTCGGTCTCTCTTATCTTGCATCCCAAGTTCTCCCCCACCTCCTAATTGAATTCACCTTAAAAAGTTGATTTGAGGGTATGTTTCATGTGACTTCCCTGGACATCAATATTGCTAGTTTATTTCTGCCTCCTACTCTAACATTCTTTTCTAACATTCCTTCCATTTCTGATGTTATATATCCTAGGATCTTATCCAGCTGGGACATTTGATGTTCTAAGGTCCCTTCCGCTTCTAACATTCTATATATTATACTCCCCTTAGCTCTAACATCCTATAGTCTAAGGTCCCATTTAGCCCCAGCATTCTATGTTCTAAGATCCTTTAGACTTTTAACAGTCTATAGGATAAACTTTCTTCCAGTTTTAACATTCTTTGTTTTAAGGGCCATTTGAACATCCTTCCTTCTTCTTTATGCTTCTCATGACATTTAAGATCAAAGATTCATTGAACAAGGTTAACTCTGTGGTTTTGTCTTTTAGAGAATTTAAAATGATTTGGATGGGAAATGCTTTATTAGAAGAGAGACTTTAAAGTGGCATTTTGCCCTACCAAACAGCAAACTTTTCCAAGTCAACAATAAGCCAAGTGGGATCTTGTATTCATTGTATCTTTCAGTCAATTGTGTGATGGTAAAGACATAGCTCCTGGTACACTATCTCTTGAAAAAGCCTTCCATTTCTCTACCAGTTCCCTCAATAAAGATACCCTTGATGTGTATATCACATAAATTATCATCAAGATTTTCTATAGATGTGAAAGTAGGTTGGTGATTATTTATGATCTCTTGGTCACTTTTTCCTGAATTAATAAGGTCTAAGGTATTTTCCGTGACATGATCTTTCCCTACTTCAGATGCCTTATGAATAGTAGACTAGTGAAAAGCACCTTGGCTCAGAAGTCCTAGATTCAAACCCTAGCTCTGACACTTTGCTACTTGTGTGACCTTGGGCAAATCACCTAATCTCCCTGGGCCTCATCTATAAAATGAGGGCTTTGAACTAGATGTCATAATTAATTAATAGCTAGCATTTACAAAGTACATCACCAATATCTAATTCGATTCTCACAGCAACGTTGGAAGGTTTGTTGTTGTTGTTCAGTTGTTTCTTTCACGTCTGACTCTTTGTGACCCCATTTGGAGTTTTCTTGGCAGAGATACTAGAGTGGTTTGCCATTTCCTTCTCCAGCTCGTTTTACAGATAAGGAAACTGAGGCAAACAGGGTGAAGTGACTTGCCTAGGGTCATGCAGCTAGTAAGTATCTGCGGCCAGATTTTTAATCAGAAAGATGAGTCTTCTTAACTCCAGGCTTGACACTCCATCCACTGAGACACTCAGCTGCCCTTGGGAGGTAGATCCTATTATTATCATCACCATTTTACAGATGAGGAAACTGAGGTAGGCAGAAGTTAAAGGACTTGCCTAGGGTCACACAGCTAGTATCTTTGGCTATATGTGAACTCTGGTCTTCCTAACTCTAGGTCTAATGTGTTCCTGCCCAGTTTAAGTCCATGATCCTAACATCCTCCTGATTGCATTACCTCTACACGGCTTTCCCCTACATGGACTTGTGTTGCTCCTGCAGCTTTTCCTGTTTTTGTGCTCTTTGGCTTCCTCTGCACTTCTGCAGGCATACTTGAGCCCGTATTGTTAACGTCCAAGTCCGTACAGTGATTCTATTGTCCTTGATGGTGAAAACAATTTCTTGTAAAAATCTTTGCTGATCTTCACCATTCTTCTACTGCTTGTTGCCCTCCTGTTTGCGCCTTTAAATGTCCCAGGAACAACTCTGTCGAGGTGGGTCTCCTGCCAAGCTTTCTTCAAACCAATTTTAACTTATCATGGCTTCTCTCTGCTTTATGAAGCAATACTGGTCATAATCTTCCGTCGTGTTCCATCGTAAGATTTCACGAATGAATTTCTGTTCTAAACCAACGTTGCCTTTGGCTGCTCTCTCTCCACTTGACAAATAGGTCAAGTGCCTCTGCTGACTAAGGGACTCTTTAGGATCTTTTGTTTTCCTTCTTATGACATTTAATTTATATCAGTTAAATTTCTATATTAAATTATATTATGTAACACTGTCCTTCCTACTACTTATTACTCATTTTTCATCATCACTAACTTGCTTGAATAGGTCTCTCGATAGAGATATTTCAATTAAATCCAGTATCTTTCTTTTTCATTATTTTGTGCTAATTCTGATCTTTGACCTAATGGTCACATGACTACATCTGTATGTAGACAGTTGATTCATGAAGAACTCCTACCTCAGAGATGAGGTTTTTCCTGTTTGTTAAAATCTAATAAATTTAATTTTAAAAATGCCTTTTGTGTGCTTTCTGTGCCTGGTGGCTCCAGGCATTTTCTCTGGCCGTCTCCTATCCTGGAACACTCTCCCTCCTCTTCTCAAATGACTGACATCCCTGGCTTCTTTTAAGTCCCAAATAAAATCCCACCTTCTACAGGAGGCCATCCCGATTCCCCCTTAATTCCAGCACTTTCCCTTTATTAATTATTTCCTATTTATCCTGTATGTAGTTTGCTTTGTATGTATTTGTTTTCTTGTTATCTCCCCCCCCATTAGATTGTAAGTTTCTTGAGGGCAGGGACAGTCTTTTGTCTTTTTTTTTTGTATCCTCAGTGCTTAGTACTGTGCCTGGCACATAGTAGGTGCTTAATAAATGCTTATTGACTGATTGATTGATAGTGCCAATCAATTCTTTCTTTGAAAGAAGCAAATATTCATGATTGTAGAGTCATGAGCCTCCTTTGTAGTCTAAAAGTCTTCAACATCTTTCATGACTTATTACTAACCCATATTTTCCAGTATATTTCTTATTATTTTCAAAATACAAAGTCATGAAATGAAGAAAGGGTCTTAGAACACATAATGCCAAAGGTAGGAGGAACATTTTAATGTCAGAAGAGGCCTTAGAACATAGGATGTCAGAGTCGGAAAGGACTAATGAGCATAGTGTTAGAGCTGGAAAAGGCCTTATGAGATTATCCAGTCTGATTCCTCATTTTACAGATGAAAAAACTCAGAAGGGAAGTGATTTGCCCAAGGTCACTTAAATATCAAGGCTGGAATTCAAACCCATGTCGTCTGACTCTAAGTTAAATATACTTTCTATTACCTCCCCTCACCCCCTACTCATAATGAGATTGATTGCTTAACAAACACATCTAAAATTATACATTCAAACAAATATTGTTCCCTTGCCCTTCAAAGTTGTCCCCTTGAGAAGTTGTGTGACTATTCTATTGAGACTGCCTTCGTTCAAAGCATTATAGGAACTTTCCTTGGATGCTCCCTTCAGAGCCAGAGACACATGCTTTGGAATATCCCCAGTGGCCACAAATCCTAGGCTTTTGATGCTGAATTTGATTTGTTTTGGAAACAGCGCAAACTGGTGTGGCCTCAAGTCTGGTAAATAATAGTAAGAAGTGATATTTACATAATTTTAAAAAGTTTACAAAATCTTTGACATCCGTTATCCCAGTTGAGCCTCGTAATATTAAGCTATCGTCGCCATTTTAAAGATGGGAAAACTGATGCTTAGAATGACCCGTGGTCATGCAGCAGGGAGTGGGATGCAAAGCCTTTACTATGTGCCAGGCTCGCTCAGTGGGAGAATGCAAGGGTGTCAGAAGCAGGATGTCAACCGAGGTCTGTCTGAGTTGAAGTCCCACAATCAATCCCATGCACCACACTGCCTCATCAGGACAAATTTACAACCTCCCAAGGGGACAACCTTCATTTCACAGAATCACAGACTCTCAGAACGGGAAGGGACCTCAAAGACCATCTAAAACTACCTTAGTGGAGAAAGAATTGCCTTCACCCATATCCACCAGGTGGTCATCCAGCCTTTGTTTGAAGACCTGTTTCAATGAAGGGCAATACCTGCCCAGACGTCGCCTTCCACTCTGGGGTAGCTTTCATAGTTGGGAAGTTTTCCTTCTTCCAAGTTGCTTGGGAACCTCTCTCTGTTTCCCTTTTCTAGTCCCTGTAATAGTCATGTGCTTAAATAAAACCTTTTTGATTGATTTAGTGGTGCAATGGAAAGACTTCTGCCCAAAGGCTCCGGAGACCTTGGCTTTAGTCTGTGCTCTGCAACTAAATAGCTGGGTGACCTTAGACCATTGCATTTCTTCTCTGTGACTCAGTTTCTTCATTTGTCAAATGAGGGGGGATTAGATTAGATGATTTCTTTTTTGTTTGTTTGTGTTTTTGGTTTTTTTAGGCAATTGGGGTTAAGTGACTTGCCCAGGATCACACAGCTAGTAAGTGACAAGTGTTTGGTCTGAGGCCGGATTTGAACTCAGGTCCTCCTGACTTCAGGGCCGGTGCTCTATCCACTGTGCCACCTAGCCGCCCCTAGATTAGAAGATTTCTAATGCTCCCTCCAGCCTTGATATTCTATATTCTAATACTCCTTTAATCATTGACATTCTGTGATTCTTAACATGGTAAATTATGTTGTTTTCTATTTTTGCTTGAAAAGGACTGGAAACAAGACAGTTCTTTGGTGGAAGAAATTTGGAAGGAGGAAGAAAGGAGGTGGTGCAGCAAAGGCAAGATGTAGTCAAATATTGGTGGGGTTGGGGTTTCAGTTGACATCTCAGAGGGAATAGAACCTGATGCTGAGCCAAGTAAAAGGACGTTTGTCACCAGAAGCCTAATACAAACAATTGACGATATCTCTGATGAGACAAACTGTCCACAGAGCAATTACATACTGGAGACTTCAATGATTAACTCACTGGGGATGAGTCCAAGGTATACAGTAGAGATAAAGATAGAAGGCATTCAAGGGTTTAATTAAGGAAAAAGAGAATTTCAGAACCTTAGAAATGGAAAGACTCTTAGAGCTTCTATTAAGTAATTTCCCATTCAGAACAGGAATTCTCCTTAAACATCCCTGGCAAAGCTAGCCTCTACTTAAATACTTTTGGTGACAGGGAACTCACTCTTTCTTGAGGTAGCTTGTTAAGCTGTTGGGCAGTTCTGATCCTTAGAAAGTTCTTTCTTATGTTAAATCAAACCTTACCTCCCTGTAGCTTTTCTCCTTTCTCCATAGTCAGAGAGAACAAGTTTGCTTCTTCTTCCAGGTGACTAGATTTGGCATCAGAAGACCTGGGTTCAGATCCTGGCTTTGCTACTTAGTATGGGTGTAACTTTGAGCAAATAACTTCATTCTTTGCTTCTCAGTTTGCTACTCTCTAAAATGAAGGCTTTGGATTTGATATAGGCGCTTTGAGTTCCTATCCAGTTCCAAATCTCATGATCTTCTTTTTACTCCTAGACATTAATCTATTTCAGATCTGGAAAAAAAAAGTGGGTATGGAGGCCAGGTTCTTCTTCTAAGGAATCAAGTGTGAGTGAGATCCTTCTTTCTATTCTTCAGGTCTTAGAGGAAACACCATCAGTATCCTCCAGTGGCTGCCATTTTCCCTCATCACACTGTTCAGGCTCAAAGTTCTTTCTTTTGCCAAACTTGAATTGCTGGTTCTTTAATTAGCATGGGACAGTGCAAATAAACCCACTGTCTATGCCCAGTTCTCCTGCTAACTTGCTATTTGATGTAGGACATATCATTTCCCTCCAAAGTGCCTCACTTGTCTCCTTTGTAAAATAAGAGAATGGACTGGATTATCTTTGGGGTCTCTTCCAGTTTTATTATTCTGCATGCAGAGTTCGTGTTGTCCGTCCTCAAGGACTGGGCACAACTTTCCTTGACTGCAGGGAAACTGTGGGAAAGGTGACTGAAGCTTCTAATCCTTTCTCTAAGTCCAGAAGACTGTGCAGATACATTTCAATTTAAGCAAAACCTTTATATGAAAATACTATTTACACGTGAAAAGAAGATCGTAGTCACTCAGTTTACCATGTGATTCTCTTTTTTTTTTTAGAAAGGATTTATACTATGATTCCTTTCAGTGATCCTCTCCCCTAAAGTGTTTGCAATAAGATTTAATTTAAAGAATTTTATTTTTACACAAATTTTAAAGAAATCACTATTATTTATGGAAATAGCATAAATTAATTAATAAGCATTTATTACACACCTATGTGTGTACTATATGCAGTGCGCTGTACCAAGATATAGATGTGAGACAATCCTTTCCGTCAAGGAGATTTTAACCTATTGGGTAGCACGTAGAAATGGATAGTGCAGAGGACTTGGAGTCAGGAAGTCCTGGGTTCAAATTCAGCCTTAGACATCTAGTTGTTGTATGACCTGGATGGGTTACTTAACCTCCCGAGCCTTAATTTTCTCATCTGTAGAATGAGGATCATAATAACAGCTATGTCATAAGGTCGTTGTGAGCATCAGATGAGAAGATGGGAACCTTCCCATACTTTCCAAAGATGTGACCTACTACTGTTTTGGTTATTGTGTGTGGGTGCCCTTTTCTTAGTCCATTACCTTTTCTGAAGCTCAGTTTATTCCTCTATCTGGTGGGGATCATTTGCCATTGCACAGATGAAAGATTAGAACCAGGATTGGACCCCAGTTCTCTCCTGGCTCCAAACCTTTCATCCTACACCAAACTCCGTCTTTGAAGAGCAACTTACAGACCAGAAAAATCAGCAGAACAGAAGATAATAATTAGCATGATAAAAGGATTCTTTCATTCCCCAAAAGACCACACAGAAAATCCCTTAATTTGCCTAAATCTTTATTTCTTTGAGGTTATTTTGATTTGACAGGCAGGGAGTAGAGGGTTTGTAAGGTCCTTTCCTCACAATAACATTGGTAGGAGGGAGGGAATGCAATATTATTATTTCCATTTTATGGATGAACAAACTAATGTCACAGACGTGAAGTACTTTGACCCAAGTTCTAAACCATAAATTTAGACTTGAAAAGGACTCCAAAGGCTTAAATAATCTAATCTCTTCATTTTACAGAAGAGGAAACTGAGGCTCAGAAATGTTTAATGACCTGCCAGAAGTCACACAAGTCTCACCACACAGAGCGAGGATTCAAACCCAAGTCTTTGGACTACAAATCCAGCGCCCTTTCTACTACAGAAGTAACGTGTAGTAGGTCTTTTCTAGCTCACGGCCTCATTCCTTTCCTTCTACACCAGCGCCTCCTTAAATCCATTGATAGTACATGTATTCTATGCACTGTGTGTCGGAGGCATCAGACCTGGCCCAGTCATATACACTGCTATGACCCTCTCTGGGCCTTGGTTTCCTCATCTGTAAAAAAAAAGAGAGTATTGTGCCAGATGGTCTCTAAGATCCCTTTTAGCCCTAAACCTATGACTCTACCAACTTGCTATCAAAATGAGAGTTTAGATTGGAATCCCAGGTCTGCTACTACCTATGGCAAGTCACAGAACCTTCCTGAGCCTCAGTTGCCTTCTCTGTAAAATGGACGAATTGGACCAGATGGCCATTAAGGTCCCTTCCAATTCTAAGCCTATAATCCTATGACTGCCCTTAGGTCAGTCAGAAGTGAAGACAAAGCCTCTCTGAACTGAGAATAAGGTCAGACATGAGAGACTTGGATTTATTGAAAAAAAATGACACACTCATAATTTTTCAGGAAATATATTGCATAAAGTCACCTATGTCACTCTCTGTTAAAGGGAACTTCCTTGTCTTGAGGGGAGAGAATTAAGCCCACTGAGAATTACAAGTCAGGAATCAGGAGATTCCAAAATCAACCAAAACCAACCAACATGTATTTATTAATCACCGGCTGTATACCTAATCCTATGCTGCATAACTTTGGGTAGGTCACTCCCCATCTCTAGACCTGTGTCCTCTCATCTGTAAAAGGGGAAGTCTATACTCAGTAACCTCTTTGATCCCTTCCAGCTTATCTAATCTTTTACAAAAAACAAGAGTTAAAAAAAATAAGAGCGATTGACTGAAAGGAAAGAATTGAGGTCATATGGTATGGAGAAACCATTTCCATCTCTAGTGCTGAGAAATTTTAGTCTGTATGACAGGTCTAGGCCTCAGAGATCTATTTATTGCATTGAGCTAAATTATGTGGTCGAAGTAGGAATAATCTCTCCCTACTGCCTCCCCTAGGAGAGCCCTGGCTGGTAACTGTTCCTCGGAGTTCTTCAGATCCTGTTTGACTTTGAGATATACTTGGTTTCATGCTTGCCATGTGATTATCAAAGGTACACAAGTGACTTTGATCACTCTTTCTGCCGGAAACCTGGCCTGTGAAGTCGTGTTAGCTCAGTGGGCCCTCCTCAATGGGCGACGGAAGGTGAGGGTTGTCATGGACACAAAGTCCCTGGCATGCTGGGACCCGAGCATGTTGGTTTTGGAAGAGAAACAGGAGCTCAGAGTTCATTAGCGCGGGGACAAAGGCAGCTCAGGTGTGTGGAAACCTAACCCAAATCCTCCCCTAAACTGAGTTCAGGATAGAAGGGGTCTAGGAAAGCCATGATGCCTGGATGTCAGAATAGGATTATGGAAAGAGCCTTAGGCTTGGAGATTTGGGTTTCAGCTCTGGGCCTGACCCTACCACGCTCTATGTGACATTCTTCTGGACCTCAGTTTTCTTCTTTGAAAAATGAAGGGAGGGGGAACTTCCTAGGGATTAGTGCTATCCAAAAGTGCCTCAGGCCCCTAGATTTAGATATGGGAGGGGCCGTAGGCTCATTATCCAGAAGAGACCTCGTGGTCATCTAGACGGGCCCCTCATTCTATAGATGAAAAATCTGAGCAATGGCTTGTCACCAGGGAGGTGATGAGGTCCCCCTCCATGGTGGTCTTTAGGCAGAAGCTGGACACCCACTGGGCTGCCATGTTTCTTATGTATGGGTTGGACTGGAGCTCCCCTGAGGTCCTTCCGACTCTGAAACTGTGCCTAGATGTCTAACATCCCCTGTGGTTCAATGGCGCTGACAGATTTCTTAGACCCACAGAATGTTTGAGCTGGAAGGAGTTTCTGGAAAGCTCTCTTTCCTGGGCCTGCAACTCACAAAGAGAATGAGTCAGCCAAAAGGAAAAAAAAAAAGTCTGGGTGTCTTCAAGGAGGGCAAAGGGTTATGGCTCCTGAGGGAGCAGAAGATTAGAGGGAAAGGCAAATAACTTTCTCCATTCAGTGCCCTGCAAATCAGTTTTCTCAGCAGGAAACCTCTCAACTCAGCCTCACTTGGGCCTAATGGATTCCTGGAGAGGGGGAAGGGAAAGGCTTTCAAAGGTGGTTGAAATGTCCTTTGCGCAGGCAGGTGCTTGGCAGCTATTACATCTGATAAAGCTCAAGCAGGGACTAGGAGCTACATCATGGTCCAAGCCCGGCCTACACATCAGGGAAATGACACCCACCCTCCCCTCCCCCAACACTTGTGTTCAAGAGCCAACAACAACAGACATTTATTAAGCATCAGCTACCTACAAGGCACTGAGCAGTCCTGAGTTCAGCCTGGTGTAGTAAATAAAGAACGGACATTTATGTAGCACCTGCTACACTCCAGCCACCGTGCTAAGCATTTTGCAAGTATTCTTGTATTTGATACAGAGTGGGTCTCACTGTCAGGAAGGTTAGATTTGACTCCAGCTGCTGACAAACACAGGTTGAGTGATCTTGCGTCCCAGGCAACTGCAAGGCTATGCATTTCAGGATACGATGCAAATCTGAATCGATAAACTGAGTCCCTCACCAGGAGCTCCTGACTCTGACGAAATGTACTCAGTAACCTCCCCCCAAAATGGGGCTAGGTGTTATTGACAAAAAGCTCAATCAACCAGCATTTGTAAAACATCTACTAACCGCCAACTGCTGTCATCTTAGGTGGTCCGGAAATACAAATAAAAATAAAATAATTCCTGTCTTCAGGGAGCCTGGCCCTTCGCATATTTTTCAATTTAGCTGAATTCATTCATTCATTCAGTCAACGTTTAGTAAGGGCTTTCTGTGTGCATCCTGCCCCGTGGGTGCCTTTCCCTCATGGAGCTTACAGTCTAGTAGGGGAACAAGATGCAGACGCAGATAACTACAATACCCACTAGCATGCCTTCGTAAGAGCCAATCTCTGCCCCTCACCCATTACTCTAGCATCTCTTCTGCTCACATTTACCCCTACTCCTACTACCCAGCAGACCAGAAGGAAAGGGGTGAGGGCAAGAATTTTGGCACATCACCTTCTATGAAAACCACCGGACCATAGAACTCACATTCTCTTCCTTTCGTTCGGTGTCCCTGGATGGCAGGGAAAGAATTTGGAGATTTGGAAAGAAGAGGAGTCCAGAGGAACACAAATTGGAAATGAGCAAAGAAGATGCTCGGAGGCCAAATGTGGGATGGAAGAAGCATAGGGCTTTGGCTTTGGCCCTAGCCCACTGTCTGGAGTCAGGAAATCCTGAGTTCAAATCTGGCCTCAAACACCTACTAGCTGTATGACCCTGAGAAAGTCACTTAACTTCTGTTTGCCTCAGTTTCCTCATCTTCGAAATGGGAATAATAACAGCACCTACCTCCCAGAGTTGTTGTGAAGATTAAATGAGATAATAATTGAAAAGCATTTATTACAGTGCTTGGCACATAGTGCACATTATATAAATGTTGTTGTTATTATCATTAAGCTGGTCCCCTCATCCATGTTGGAATCAAATGATTCTTTTGGTAGGGGGTTTGCAGTCATCTGCCTAGAAGTAAGAGGGACCCTGAAAAGGAAAGCTATGGGAGAGGAGCCAACAGAGTGATGAGTCCTTGGGCCCTGATGGAAGAGGTAAAAAGGCTGGTGCCCAGCCCAGCCCATCCTCTTTCCTCCTTCCTTTTGGAGATAGGCCCAGGATGACTTTTCCTCTATGGTGTAGTGGAAGGAGAACAAGATTTGAAATCACAAGATCCAGACTCAAGTATCTGCTCTACTTTTTATTCTTTGTATGACCTTGGGCACATCATTTAAAGTCTCTGGGCCTCAGATTCCTTATATATAAAATGAAAGGCTTAGAGGAGGTGACTCAAAAGGTCCCATCAGGCTGTAGATTAGCGGTTCTTAATCATTTTCAGTTTGTCATGCACCCCTTTGGCAATCTGGTGAAGTCTATGCACTACTTAGAATAACATTTTTAAACACAAAAATAAATACATAGAATTGCAAAGGAAATACAGTCATCAAGATTTTTTTTTCCTTTTTAGGCAATTGGGGTTAAGTGACTTGCCTAGGGTTACACAGCTAGTAAGTGTCAAGTGTTTGGTTTGAGGTCAGATTTGAACTCAGGTCCTCCTGACTTCAGGGCTGGTGCTCTATCCACTGTGCCGCCTAGCTGTCCCAAGATTTTTTTTTAAAGGTTACATTCCACAAGTTAAGAACCCATTTTCTGGATTTAGGACCCCACGTCCCATTCCCCAATTTTGGTCCCTGTATTTATTCACTCCTACAACAATCCGCCTATATTCCACTTATGGGAGACCTTGTTCTACTGCCCTCTCCTTCCCTCCCTCCCCACCCACTGCCCCATTTTGTTCTATCCCTTCAAAACAGACTGACAGAGATGGGCAGCCAAGGGAAGGTGGACCTGCCCATTTCCACTCCCTGGGAGAAGGGATTTCTTTACCAGGAACTTTAAAGTCCGCCCTATTAATCCCCTAATTTTACAAGGGAGGAAACAGAGGCAAAGATAGAAGGAATTGACACCTGAGATCACACGACTAATCAGAGGCAGGGCCTGTGCCTTGGTGAGGGGGTTAGTTCATCTGAGCACTCAGGCTATTTCTGTGGGTGCCTTTGCTACCTCTCAGAGGTGGCTGGCAGGACTCTACCTGGAACGTTAAAGGCAAATAACGGATTGAAGGTTAAATATTAACTTTTGGGCAGTTCAACTCTGATCCCTTTGGCCTTCTTAAATGTTAACATGTACCTTTCTGTAACTATAGCAACAGGGAAGGGGGAGAGGCTGGAAGGACCTTGATGTTCAGTCAGAAGAAAAACAACAACAACAAAAAAGAAACAAAAAGAAGGGAGGAGATACAAGGAGACAAACGCACAAACGACAAGAAACTACCAGGCTTACCCTGGAGCTTGTTCAGGCCTCTGCTGATCAGTGCCAGTCATTCCAACCTGAAGTTGGGAAGGTTTGAAAGGTTCTGTGTTTTTGAATGTAGGAGAGAGACTCAAGCTTAATTATGGCCTAGGGCAAAGTTGGTTGAAGGAGGGGGAAAAAAAGAGGGCTTTCCTACAGATGATTGCTCCTCCAGAGGAAGGTGTGTAGGCTAGGGGGGTAGATCACTGGAATCAGGAAGATATGAGCCTGATTCTAACCTCCAACATTTATTAACTGTGATCCTGAGTAAGTCATTTAACCTGTGCCTGCCTCAATTTCTTCATCTGTAAAACAAGGATAGCAACTGCATCTCAGGGTTGTTGTGAGGATAGGAGTTAATATTTGTAAAGTGCTTTATAAACCTTAAAGTATTCTATAAATATGCTACCTGTTGTTATTGTTGTTGTTGTTAAAAAGCAGACAAAACTGGAATTTATGGCTTTCACAGCAGAAATAATTCACAGAATAGAAAAACTTTAATCTACTATGACAAATCTTACCAGTTCAAATACATGCAAGGAGAATCTTGGAGAAGCAAAATGCAATAACATTAAAAGAACACGTGATCTCTATACAAGAAAAACAGATTGATCACACATAGAGACAACCTAAGAATCCTAGGTTTCTGGGGAGAACATGAAAAGTGAAAAAATCTGACTACTATACTATAAGAAATAAAACACAAGTATCGTCTAGAACATCTGAACTCAGAAAACAAAGTATCAGTAGAAAGAATCCATAGATAGCCACAAGAAGAAAAACAACAATGTATGCCACAAACGTTAAGATACATAATGATTAAATTTAAGTTTCAATGACAAACAACAAATTCTTCAAGTAACCTGGAAAGAAAACCCTTAAATGTAAAGGAAAGGGAATTCTAATAAAACAAGACTAATCTGCACCTACTAGAAACTACAGAAGGGAGTCAAAGAAAGTGTTCTGAAGAGCAAAGGCGCTCAAGATACAATCCAAAGGGGGTACACCCAGATAACCTTAACCTAATCGTCAATGAGAGAAGATGAATGTTCAATAAAAGAGAGCCATGTGAAACATTCATATAAAAAATGACATAAGCAGATTATTTGCTTAGCAAACATCCCATGCAACAGAAACAAAGAAAGGAAACAGATCGACAACCAAAGAAAGCACAAGTAACAAAATAAATTTTCCCAGAATAAAAGAGTAAAAAACAAAACAAAACAAAACAACAACAACAAAAAAAAAACAACTGGCAAGGTAAACAAAAACAACAAAAGAATAGCAAGAGGATAATTAAGATTTTTTTCTTTCAAAAAGATAAGAATTAAAATGGAACTAAAATTTAACTTTATTAACTAAAATAAAATGAAATTAAAATAAAAAAATGATTGTGGAGGAACAGGACTGAAACACTCTGGACTAAATCTCACCTACAGGCAGATCAGTGTTTTTTGTGAAATTAAACTGAAGAATTGGAGGACACATAAAAAAGGAGAGGGAAGTATGAAGATATAGGGGAATTTGTGATAAACCCTAATTAAATTAATTGTAAACAATGAAGGGAAAATACGTTCTACAGTTTCTCAGCCCCTCAAGAAGAGGAGCTATGGATGAATGGGTAAGGTGGAAAAGGGAGCAAATAAAACACAGGAGAAAGAAAGGGAGAAATTTTGATTTTGTGGTGGGAGGAGGTCCAACTAAAATTGGACTCCCACAGGTTGCGGAGAGAGAGAGATCCCGTAATGGAAGATGGGGATGTTACAATGGGTTTAACCTGCATGGATTTGGTGCTTAGACCTCTGAGATCATCAAAATGGGAAAACGACCCACATGGACAAAAATATTCATAGCAGCTCTTTCTGTGGTGGCAAAGAATTGGAAATTGAGGGGATGCCCATCAATTGGGGAATGGCTGAACAAGTTGTGGTATGTGAATGTAATGGAGTACTATTGTTCTGTAAGAAATGATGAGCAGGCAGACTTTAGAAAAATCTGGAAAGACTTGTATGGTCTGATGCTGAGTGAAGCGAGCAGAACCAGCAGAACGTTGTACATAGTAACAATCACATTGTGCCATGACTAACTCTGATAGACTTAGTACTTCTCAGCAATGCAAGGATTTAAGACATCTCCGAAAGTCTCATGATGGAATATGTTATCCATATTCAGAGAAAGAACTATCGAGTCTGAATGCAGACCGAAGCATACTGTTTGCTATTTTTTTCTTCTGTTTTGTTTTGTTTCCTCTTTCTTGTGGTTCCTCCTATTGATTCTAATTCTTCGTCACAACATGACTAATGTGAAAATATGTTTAATAGGAATGTATATGTATAGCCTATATCAGATTGCGCACCGTCTTGGGGCGGAAGGTAAGGAGGGAGGGAGAGAAAAATTTAAAACTCAAAAGCTTATGGAAGTGATTGTAGATAAATCAAAATAAATTAATTAAAAAAAGAGAGAAAGACCTCTGAGAGAGTGTTAGGCTTCCAGGGACAGCATCCTGCTTTAGGTGAAGGGAAATTAAAGTGCCTGGGGGCAAATGACATCTAAAAGGGTGGAATGCTAGAGACCAGGGAGGAGATTTCATAGCAAGTGGAAAAAAATGATGATGGGAAGGGCAAGAGGGAGTAATGAACTGCACAGTCAGGGACATAGGAACATTTCTACCGTGCGACAAAGCCTCTATCCTCTCTTTGTACTGTAAAAATTGATACTTCTAAGAGTGAGGCATCATAGGGAAAAAAAGGATGAGAAGGAAAGACATAAAAGGTAATAATATAAAAACTGTTTAGAAGACAGAATACCAAATGATATTTTAGGAGCTTTAATTTCAAGAGGAATACAGAAACCAAAGAAGGAATCAATTAGTATAAGAATAATGGACCAAAGATTAAAAATCTAGAATATATAGAAAGGGAAGAGAATTAATGAACAGAAGAAGAGAAAGAAAATCTTTTTTAGACTTTTTGTTTATATAGAAGTGCAGAAAAGGGAAAAAAAACTAAGAAAAGAATTTGAAAGGAGATGAGAGAAAGGAAGATTTTTTAACTAAAAGAAAAAAAGAGAAGAATATGATAATTAGATAAAAGGAAGAAAGAAAAAAGAAATGAGTAAGTTAAGAAGTAAAACTCCAAAACCAAGAAAAGAGGTGAGGAGGAGGTTGGGGCTGGGAACGTGGGAGGGCTGGTAAGGAGGGGTAGGTGGGAAAGAGAACCTGAGGGAATGGCCTCAAAGAAGATTAAGCAAAAATAACCAGAGTCCAAGTACTGTCTTTGTAGAAACGTGTTTTGTTGTGGATTGCAGCTGTGATTTCATTAGGGTGGGGGACTTCCAGGTGAGAAAACTCTCTCTACCAATGCAGGTTGGCACTTTCTCAACAACACATAGTCTTAGAGATTTGCCTGGATGCTGAATAATTTGCTCAGGTTCACAAAGTCAGAGATGGGAAGTTCATTTTATGGTGGAACTGAGGCCCAGAGAAGAGCTATGCATTGCTGTGTCATAACTGAGCCTGGATCTGACCCCAGCTTCTCTGACTCCAAATCCAAATCAGCTGTAAAATCAGGTCATTGGAGCAAATCATCATTTTATTTGCTTTCCTGTTCTGAGTTTCTATGTTCTAAGACCCTTCCTCTTATGACTTTGTATGTTCTAAGGTCCCTTCCTACTCTGACAGTCTATGTTCTAAGGTCCCTTCCATCAACATTTTATGATCTAAGGCTAAGGTCCCTTCCTGTTCTGATATTCTAGGTTCTAAGGTCCTTTGTGTTCTGACTTTCTATGTTCTAAGGTCCCTCCCTGCTCTGACATTCTATGTTCTAAGGCCCTTCCACCTCTGACTTTCTATGTTCTGAGGTCCCTTCCTGTTCTGACATTCTATGTTCTAAGGCCCTTCCATTTCTGACATTCTGTGTTCTAATACCCTTTCATCTCTTACTTTCTATGTTCTAAGGTCCCTTCCTGTTCTGACATTCTATGTTCTAAGGTCTCTTCCAGCTCTGACTTTCTTTGTTCTAAGGTTCCTTCTGACTCATAGTCCTATGCTTCTCTAGAATTCCATTATTTTTAGTGTAGCTCACAGGGAAACATTCTCTGCTTAACAAAAGACTGCCAGAGTTGTTTTTTTTTTATCTATTCTGGTTTAGAAGGAGCAGGAGTGGGTGACAAGTGAGATGAACCATTCCTCATTGATTTATCATGAGTTTGATTTCATAAATTTTCTGCGACTATATCCATGCCCCAAAGTTATACAATAATAGCTATGGGGCATCAAAGTGGAACAGCAAACAAAGGACTGAACCTGGCTCCAGGAAGACCTGAGTCTGAATCTAGCCTGAGATACTTATTAGCTGAGTGACCCGGGATAAGTCACTTTACCCTTTCCATACCTCAGTTTTTCCATCTGTAAGGTGGGGATAATAATAGCATCTACCTCCCAGGTTCGTTGTGAGGATCAAATGAATAAGCATTTGCAAAGTGCTTTGTAAACCTTAACAGGCTCTATAAATGCTGTTATTGAGGACATACAACATTCATGTTGTACATGGAGAGAAGTATGTACAGATAAATACATACATGATTATTTGAAGGGGGATTGCACATTTCCAAGGAGAGTAGAAAAAAAGCTTCCCTCCAGAAAGCAGAATGCAAGGTAGGAACCCAAGACTGATGGGAGGGCCTGGGCCTGCTCCTTCTTGGGGGAGGGGGGTTCTAGGAGCTGGGGAGGGGCAGAAGAAAGGGGAGACAAGAGGCCTCAGACAACCTCTAATGACTTCACTGCTAACTCAGAGCCAGCTCTTCTCTTCTCTCCAGCCTGGGCCACATTTCTGGCACTAGGTTGGTTGTGCAAACAAGGAAGAAGGAGCCTTACTTAACCGTTTCACAAGCTTTCCAGAGAGGATAGTCTCATCCTGCAGACTTGTGCAACCCTCTTGTCCCTTCCAGAATACTTGACCACCCCATCTTGTCTGAGCCTCCCCGCTGTGCTCGGAGACTGGCATCGCTGGCAGAAGCAGGGATGGTTATGCTAAGCGTGTGGCTTCCCATTTCCTCCAGGCTACAGTGTCAATCCCCTCCTCCTCCCCTCCAATCCAAGATCCTAACTCGTCTGACTCTAACCCTTCATGATCTACCTGCCTAAACTTACTTCACATTTTCTCCATTCACACCCTACAGTCTGTATAGACTGCCATCTCCCTGATAGAGGCCATCTCCCTCTGCTGTGTGCACAAGCTATACCCAGTGCCTGGCATGGACTCTCTCTCCACCTCTGTCTCTCAGGCTTCCTTCGCAGCTCCTATTTCTGAAGAATTCTTAAATCCTCCCATTTCACACTCTTTCCGTCCTTGAATTGACTTGGGGCATCCCTAGCTGCCCACCGCCATTTCGTGTCCTCTATCTAGAAAGTAACTCCTTGAGGGCAGGAATTGTTTCTTTCTTCTTTGAGTCCCCAGCACCTAGTACACAGCAAGCAATTAATACACACTTATTAAGTGAATTGAATTATTAGGATTATAGATTTCAAGCTGAAAGAGACCTCAGAGGTTATCATGATCAACCTTTTTGTTTTATAGACAAGGATACTGAGGCTCAGAGGACCTCATCTGGGGTCACACAGCTAATAAATATCTGAGGTCAGATTCAGGTTTTCTTGACTTGATATCCAGTGTGCTACTCATTATACCTCCCTGCCTCTATATTGTATTGTACTGAATCTGATTGAACTCTAATTGAACACTTATAGTTGTGTGACCTTGAACAAGTCACTTAAACTTTATCTGACTCAGTTTCTTCAATTGTAATTGATGTAACCGATGAGGAAACAGTTCCAGGGGGGACCTTGTCCCAGCTCACACCAGACAACAGTGAAACAAAAATCACATGTAGTTGCACTGCCTCTTTCAATTGGGAAATTGAAGTAGGAGGGGTCAGAAGGCAGGAGGGGCGGCAGGAGTTGGACATATCCCCGGAGAAGTGACTTGGGACAGTTGAAATAGTCCTGGACTGTGAGTCAGAAGAGCCTACTCGTCTTTCAATGGTTAATTGATGATCACCTTTGGACTTTGGATCTAGCAACTGAAGTTCAAAATGTCGGTGGGCCTTTTGTTTGTGGAGCTCAGTGTTAGAGTAGACTTGGAGGTCCCAAGGCCTGGGTTGAAATCCTGGCTTGGCTACTTGCTGCCTGTGTGACCTCTGAGAAGGACTTTACCTCTCTGGTCTTCACTATTCTCATCTGTCAAGTAAGGAGGTTCTTAGAGACCTCCCTCCTCTTGGCAGGGAGGTAGGGCACTGATTAGCAGGTTGTTTCGTCCATCATCAGATGGGACCTTCACTATATTTCTGTTGAACAAAGTTCATTACAAATGAGGATTGGGTTCAGAGATGGGAGGGGAGAAATCTGGAAATGCCTGTGATATAAAAAAAATCAAAAGCATCAATAAAACTTATTTTTAAAAATAGAAATGAGAGGAGGGGGTTGAGTTGGACTACAGCATCTCTAAGGTCACTTTCAGCTACAAATCGATGGTTCTCTGATTTTTGAAGTCCCTTTCATTTTAAAGTCCTTCTGATCCTGATTGTAATGGGTTTCGGATCTTTTTTCTTAGCTGATGCTTATTACCTTCATGATTTGGGGCAAGCGCATTTACTTCTCAGAGCCTCAGTTTCCTCCTTTGCAAAATGGGCATCATGATACTTGGGATCCATGTAAATCATAAATAGGTGTGAATGGGAACGTTTGTAATTCTTCCTTCATGGATAGTAGAGAAGAGAAAGCGAAGAAACAGAACCGAAGGAGGAAGGAGAGCAAGGGAGAGTCAGAGGCACTAATGTTTCCAACAGGGTTTTTCCTCTCTGTTCCCCTCCCCCTCCCCTTACCCCTCAATCCTCATCCCAAACAGGGCATCCATCCTCTGGCTGGCTGGCTTCGGCCTCCTCGGTTTCCTCTGCGCAGCTCAGCCCCAGGCCGCAGCATTTAGCATCTTCTGGTACATTTTGTTTCTGTTTATTCTACTACTTTACAGCCAGCCTAGGGCCCCACTCCCTCCTGCTGCCTGTCCCCATCTCAGATCTGGTGTGTGTCTCCCGGGAAATCATCAGGGTGGAGGGAAGGGGCCCGGCAGGCCTTTGAAGACATTGATAAAAGTAATTGAGAACAGAGCCACATTCAAAGAGGCCCACGGGGAAACAGAGAGGAGGAGAGAAAGGCCCTGGCCGCCTGGGCTTCCCAGGGCCTTCTTTGCCCTCCCAGCTTGGGCTAACTCTTTGAGGCCCGGGAAAGCAGTGCAGAACAGTGCATGTAGACCCCTGGTGACTCATCAGCCAGGCCAGGTGACAGGTGACAACAGGTGACAGGTGTCCAGAGTCCCTGGACAGATGATTCACACCACAATGCAGCTGGAGTGTGGGGAATATCCTGTCGGAAGAGAAAGATCCCTGGATTTGAAGGCAAACAATCTTGTCTCTGGGTCTCGATTACCTCATCTCTGAAATGTGGGGTTTGGACTAGATCAGGACTTATTAATCTGAGGCCTGTGTACTTAAAATATATATTTTGATAAATTATTTCAACCTAATTGCTTTCCTTGGTAATCCTATGCATTTAACAACATTCTCTGGGGTCACCTAGTTCTTACTAGAGAGAGAGTGTAGAGAGAGAGAAAAAAAAAGGGTGGGGAGAGCTTAGGAAAAGGTCTTGAGGGAAGATCCAGGTTGGAGGGTGTGATATGGATGGTGGTCCAGCAAAGGACCCCTTCTCACTAAGATTATTTCCAATTGATGCAGTGGGTAGATCACAGGGCCTGGAGTCAGGAAAGACCTGAGTTCAAATATGACCTCAGACACTTATAGCTTTGTGACCTTGGGAAAGTCACTTAAACTTTATCGGGTTCAGTTTCTTCAATTGTAAGAAGACCATAATAGCATCTACCTCCCAGGGTTGTTGTGAGAATCAAATAAAGCAACATATGCAAAACACTTAACACAGTGCCTGGCACATAGTAGGTACTTAAATTCTTCTTCTCTTTCTCTCTCCCTCCTTTTTTTCCTTCCTTCCCTCCTTTCCTCTTTCCTTCCTTTCTTCCTTTTTTCCATGGTCTCCCCCATTAGACTGAACTCCTCAAGAGCATGGACTAATTTTTGCCTTTCTTTGTATTCCTAGCACTTAACACAGTGCCAGGCACATAGTAGGTACTTAATAAATGCTTGTTGACTTAGCTCTGAGTACCCTGGCCTGCAGGTCCAGTTCTGGGTATCAGACTGAAGATGATGGATGGCATGAACCTCTCCTTCAATCTTCTTTCATGAATACTTTCCCCAGTCACTCACATTCCTCCAAAAAATCCATAGTGGCTTATAAAGTCCTTTCAGTGGTACCATCCTCACAGTCCATAGATATTCCCCAAATCAATAGTCCTTTACTAGGGTCCAGGCCTCCTGTAGGTAGTTACACTCCTAGTGGTTACACTCACCACTAACATGGGATGGATGATGCAATGCTCTTCTAAGCTCATGTTAGCATCTATGCTTCAAAGGACATGATCCAAATTCAGCCACTGGTACCAACCACCTTCGTCCTAAACGACAAAATAATCACAACACAACACATCATCATAATCTAATGGAAAAGTAGCTGGCATTTTTATAGTACTTTGAAGTTTGCAAAGCACTTTATCTATGTTCACTCATTTTCTCTTCACAACAACCTTGGTAGGTAGGTGCTATTATTATTTTCACTTTACCAATGGGGAAACTGAAGCAGAAAGAGATTAGGTGACTTGCCCAGGTTCACACAGCTAATAAATGCCTAAGGCTGGATTTGAACTCAGGTCTTCTTGACTCTAGGTTCCGTGTTCTATGCATGGTGACACCTAGCTAGCTGTCTCTAAATTCCTACTAGTGGGGGAAATCAGGAAAAGCTTCATATAGAAGATGGAATGTAAGCTAAATCTTAAAGAGGTTCTTAAAATAAGAGGTTCTAAGAGGGTTAATTAATAAATGTTGATTGATTGGAAGGTAGAGATGAGAAGTTAACATATTGCAGGCATGAGGGACAGATGGTGAGAAAGCACAGAGATGGGATAAGGCATGTCATGTGTAATGAATAGTGAGATGATCAGGATGGCCAGGCCACAAAGTGTGGGAAGGGGAGTGATGTATGATGGGTGAATATGGAAAGATAGGACGGGGCCAGGTTGCAACGTACTTTAAAAGCCAAAGTTTATGTTTGATTCCAAAGTCAATAAGGAACCACTAGAGCTAATTGAGAAGGAAAGAGACATAATTAGACCTGCACTTGAGGAAAATCCCTTTATCTGTTGTGTGGAGGATGCACTGGAGTAGGGCAAGGCTTGACCTATTAGGAGGCTATTGTCATAGTTTCTACTACTACTGGCTGACATTTATATAGCCCTTCACTGTTTGTTCTTAACATCTATCTCATTTGATTGCTTTTATATAAAATATTATAAATATCAAATACTATAATTTGATCGTTATTTCGTTTGGTCCTCACAACAACCCTGGGAGGTAGGTGCTATCATTATCCCCAATTGTCAAACAAGAGCGATAAGGCCTTTGATAAAGATCTTGACCACAAGAGTAGAGAGAAGAGGATGAGTGCAAGAGATGTGGAAGCAGATACAACAAGATTTGACAAGATTTGGATATGTGGGGTGAGGGAGAGTGAGGAGTTGAATGAGGCTGTAAACCAAAGTGATTGGAAAGATGATGGAGCCTTTGAAAGAACAGAGAAGATGGGAAGAAGTATGGATGGGTCGGGGAGAAGATGGGTTCTGCAATGGATATGTTGAGTGTGAGAAGTCTATGGGGCATCCAATTTGAAATTTCAATAGGCAGTTGGTGATTACTGATTGGAGTTTTGGAGAAAAGCTAGATATGGACAGATAGATCTGAGAGCTACCTTACAGAGATTCTTATCTCTATAAATCCATGGAAGCTTATGGGGTCATCAAGTGAGAGAGTGTAGAGAGAGCGGGAAAAATAGAATGCTTAGGACAAGGTCTTAGGCAATACTCAAGTTAGGAGCCATGCTATGGAAGATGATTTAGGAAAGGACACTGAGAAAGAGTGGTCAGGAAAATGCGAGAAGAACTGGAAGGGGGGAAATATCATGGAAGTCAAAAGAAGGGAGTAGCCAGGAAGAGACGGTGATTAACAGTGTCAGATTGAGAAGCAAGTGAGAGCAAAGAAATTGGAGGCAATGAGCAGGATGATGGTTTGTTTGTTTGGTTTTTTTTTGGCATTTGCCTGAGAAAGGGGAATAAGAGACAGAGAATGATGGTTCAAGGCTGGGTCCAGAGGAGACTTTTGCATATTAGTAAGTAGTAGAGAAGAAATCAGTAGATAAGGAGAGACTGAACATCAGAGAGATGAGGTGAGAATGGGAGCAATCTGATGGAGGAAAGGGGAAGGGATGGTGTCATAGAGACATGTAAAGGGGTTGGTCTTGACAAGAAAGGGTACCTCTTCATCAGAAGCTGGAGTAAAAAAGGAGGAAATGAAGGATAATGTGAAAGGTTGTTAAGATGTTGAAAAGAGAGGAGAGGTAGCTTATGGCCAGTGGGTGAATATTCTTTATTTTCTCAGGAAAGTATGAGCTAAGTTTCTAAGCTCAGATTGTGGCATAAGGGGATGGTATGAGATGATTGAGGCCAAAAGAGAAGGTCTGAATAGCCTCTGGATGGGGAGGGGATAGGATAGAGACTGAATTAAGGAAGAGTAAAAGGATTGTTTTCTCCACTGTGAGGGTCCAGTTGAGTTTACTATTACTATTACTAGAGGATCAAATGAGTTGACAGATGTGAAGAGCAAATATTAAAGGGCTATATCCATGTTAGCTAGTAGTAGTAGTACTACTAACAGTAGTAGTAGTAATAGTAGTAGCAATAATAGAAATAGTACTAGCACTAGTAGTAAAACTAGTAGTACTACTACTATTACTGCTAGTAGCAGCACTGTTACTAGTACTACTATTACTAGTAGAAGTAGAACTATTTCTATTACTACTACTACTATTACTATTACTAGTCCTACTATTATTACTAGTAGTGGTACTATTTCTATTACTACTACTACTACTACTATTACCACTACTACTGTTACTAGTACTACTATTACTACTACTACTAGCTAATATGGATATAGCCCTTTAATGTTTGCTCTTAACATCTGTTAACTCATTTGATCCTCCCAACAATATTGGGAGGTAGGTGCTATTATTATCCCCATTTTACAGATGAGGAAACTCATGAGGAAAGCAGAGGTGATTTGCCCAGGGTCACACAGCTAATAAGTGTCTGAGGTCAGATTTGAATTCAGATCTTCTTGATTCTGCATTACTCCATCTGGTTGCCTCATTTGTTTAGATGCCACGCATTTGAGATAAAGCCATAGTTCATTAGCATAGCTTCCGCTAGCTCTGTTAGGTAACATACTGGTAGGAGTAAAGGAAACAGATCTCAGATCTAATCCAGGATTGGGGTTTAGCAGGATCTAAGTGTCAAAAGGACAGTGGGGCAAGATATTCTAGAGGAGAGGAGAGTGTCCAGTTGGGCTGAAAAGGGGTCCAGGAGTGGGAAGGAAAGAGAGCGACATTGGAGCAGAAGGGATGGCCTGGGAGAATCCGGGGGGGATGAGAGACTGGAGGTCCCAGGGAGGAGGAAGAATAGGGTTAGGAGAGATAAGGCATAGGTGAAGATGGAATGATAGGAAGGTTATGACCTGATAAAGGAATTTTCCTTACATTTGCACAGGTCTTTCTGATGGTCAAGGCGCTCCTCTTTGCAGCATCTAGTCTAACCTTACGACAGACCTGTAAATCAGACAAAGCACAATCACTTGAGACTGTTCCTCCTCCCCAACCCTATTTTATAGGTAAAGAAAAAATGCCTAGGAAGAGGAAATGATTTCAGACCATAGGATTTAGAGCTGGAAGGGCCTTTAGAGGTCATCTAATTCAAGAGTGTCAAACATGTGGCCCCCAGGCTGCCTGCAACACTCCAGAGTGCTACCTGAACCAGACTAAAATGTAACTGGGAAATGTTTAACAAAATAAATAAAAATACAATAAAACATAGATAATGCTAATATTTGGTTTTCTAAGTCATTGCGCAACCCACATAGATCCTTCTGTAAGGCTTAGTGGTCCCATTTTGATTTGACTTTGACACAACTAAATTCTAATTCAGCCCTTCTTATTTTAAGGAAGTGTTCTTGGTTCTTCTGACATCTTTTTGACCAGACCTAAACAACATGGCTCTGTCAGGATGGGAGGAGCAGGGTACGGCCCTGGGAATAGTAGCAGCAAGGTAAGTGAATGCTCAGTCCCTCACATACCATCACTGTGGTGTGGTGATGTTGGTGACATCTTTCTTCTCCAATCCATGTTGTGAGGATCCCAGAATCCCAGAACATCAGGTATGGATGGACCCCCTAGAACTCAGCCAGTCTGATCTCTTCATTTTATAGAAGAGAAAACTCAGGCCCAGAAAGGAGAAGTCACTCACCCAAGGACACACAGAGGGGCAGTATGAGATGCAATACTCATCATCATTTTTAATATATGACATACTGATTGAACTTGGCCTTGGATGAAGAAATATGAGCCCGAGGACCAGCAGATTTTAGAGTTCAAAGGTACTTCAGAGATGCCATAGTCCAATGTCCTCATTTCACAGATGAGGAAATGACCCCAGAGAGGGGGCCTCTGCAACTTGCTCAAGATAGCTTAAGCAGCAAAGTTGTGATTTGTACTCAGGTCTTCGGGCTAAAAATCCATTGTATGTTCATCTGTATCATAAGGGACTGAATACCACAATAATAGCAGAATTTCTTCAAGTTGACAAAGTATTTTACATACAATATAACATGTTTCTCCAAAGAATCCCATAAAATAAGTACTGCATTTGTGATCATTCCCATTTTTCAGATGATGAAACTGAGACTTTGAGAGGTTGTGACTTTCCTATGGTCATACAGCTAGTTAGGGTTAGAGGTGGAATTTGAACCCAGCTCTTGTCTAACGACAAGATCTGTGTTGTCTTCTACAGTTAGATGGTACAGCTAAGTAACGCCACAGTGTACAGAGCACTGGACCTGTAAACAGGAAGGCCTGAGTTCAAATCCAGCTTCAGACACTTATTGACTGTGTGACCCTGGGCAAGTCATTTAATCTCTATTTGCCTTGGAGGCAGCTAGGTGGCTCAGTGGTTAGAGTGCTAAACCTGGAGTCAGGAAGACTTGAGTTCAAATTCAGCCTCAGATGCTTACTAACTCTGTGACTTTGAGTAAATCACTTCTTTCTGCCTCCGTTTCCTCATCTGTAAAAATAGGAATAATAGGGGCAGGTAGGTGGCACAGTGGATAGAGCACTGGCCCTGGAGTCAAGAGGACCTGAGTTCAAATCCAGCCTCGCTAGTTGTGTGACCCTGAGCAAGTCACTTAACCCTGATTGCCTTGCCAAAAAAAAAAAATTAGGGATCATAACAGTACCAGCCTCCCAGAGTTGTCAGGATCAAATGAGATAATATTTGTAAAACACTTTGCAACCCTTAAAGCAGCTATATAAATATTAGCTATTATTATTCACTACACTGGTATTGAGTGGCAGAGCTTCTGACTCCAAATGTAGTGCTTTTCCCACTAAGATCTGTGACAAGTAAAAAGCTTTTAAAAATTCCTTTGTGTCTAGAAATAGGCTGACTTGGGAGGTAGCAGGTTATATTATGGTCCAGGTGTGGAAAAAAGTCTGAATTTGGAGTCTGAGGACCCAGGTGTGTATGCTAGTTATGACACTTGCTACCTGGGTGACCTTGTGGCAAGACACTTAACTTCTCTTTCTGTGTGCCTCAGTCTTCTCATCTGTGAAATAAGGGGGTTACATGAGATGGCATCTAAGATCCCGTCCAGCTCTAAGTGTATGATTTTTCTCTAAACGTCTTCATACAGTGGCCAGAGACTACTTTCAGAGAATGTTCTAGAGCAGATTTTCGTTTGGTGCCCATTGGACCAAATGGCCTCCAAGGTCCTGTCTTAACTAGGCTTAGAGATTGTGAGCATCCAGACAGGGTTATTTAACCAAATAAAGACACAGGTAACTCTGGGAATCTGAGTGTAAAGGGAAAGATCATTCCAGGTGTGGCTAACTGTTTTTCCGCCGTGAGAAGAGTTGCCATAAATCTGGGGCGCACGTGTGAGCACACACACACTCACACACAATAGGGCACATACAGATTTAAGGGACAGGAAGTATTCAAATGGAGTGATTGTGTGTTTATTGCTCAAGAACTAAAGTGACCCAATTCTCCTGGGAGGAAGAGGAGAGGAGGCAGCCCAGATACTCGCAGGAAGCATAGCCAAGCATTGCTGCAGCCCAAGGAAATGGGACCAAGCCGTCAAGCCATTTGTCTCCTGAAAGAAAACAACACATTTTGTAGTCACTGTATGGGCTGCGGTAGCAAGCCCTCCATCTCAACTCCCATTCTCAGTTGTGCTCTGTTGCAAATGGCAGCTAGCAAAGCAGGTGGGGCATCAGGGAACATGGCCTCTCCTCCCACCTCCACTCTTTGCTTGCTGTGGGACTCAGCAAGTCACATCTCCTCCGGGCCTTCGTAGTCCCCATAAAATGAGGAGTTTGGACCAGTCACCAGATGCTCTCCAAGCTTCCTGGCCAGTCCTGATGATTTAATGAGTTTCTCCTCTAAGAATAGACATCAGACTGGCTCCAGCATCTGGCCCTCTTCTCTGGAGCCAAGGACATCTAGGAATGAAAGTTCAGGGTCTCATTTCTGACCCTCTCTGTACAAAGGTATTAGATTTGGGAGTGAAGATGGCCCCAGGCATAGGTAGAATTGGCAACTACCTATCTACAGGGGGCAGCCATAGAGAGCAAGGAGAGCCGCACTTGGATTCAGGATACCTGTGTTTGATTTCCGCCTCAGACACCAATTGGCTGTGTCAGCTTGAGCAGGTCACTTACTCTTTGAACTTCAGTTTCTTCATCTGTAAAATGGGGGATGGTAATAAAATATGCTTCCCAGGGTCATTTTGTAAGAGTAATGAGATAATATGTGTAAAGGGCTTCATAGCCCTATATAAATACCAGTGATCATTTTGATTTCATGGTACAGTTTAAGGGGCACCAGGAAGATAATCATCCCCGAATATCTCCCCTGTTGGCCTGATGTAATCGCTGAAATTCCACCATTTGTGAGCCATTCCTTTGGGGTTGGAAGACTTTTTGTCCTTTCAGAGCTCTTTAGGACTCTGTAATAGTACTCAGCAGTGCTGGGGACACTTTGGAAGAGTTGCTGACAAGGGTGTTTAGTGTTGCTAGGGACCCAGGACATTGCAACATCCCATAACACATTGAGAAACCTTAGGGACTTGAAGCCAAAACCAGACCAGAATGCAAGGGCAATCCCTTTCCCCCCATTTGCTGACACTCAGACTAGGGGCTGTAGGGATTGTGTTTTAGGGGAACCATTGAATTGAGAGACAAAGTCATCGCTGGGCAGAGGTCAGCAGAAGCTCTCAATGGGATAGGGGTCTGTTCAGATCGCCGTGAGGGGGAGAGTTTCATAAGGTACAGTTTGTACCAGGACAAAGATGCTAGGAACGCTCTCCAGACAGGGCTGGTTCAATGGAATAAATCTGTTAAGTCAACAGAAGCTAGCTTCTATGGCCTCAGCCTTGCCCTCCTCACTTTGGGGGCAAAGAGCCTTCATGCACTCTTTCTCCTACCTCTCCACTCTTTAAAATCTGCTTTCAGGAAAGGATTGGAGACAACATGGTTCCTTAACTATCCCTCCTTTTTCACTGAAATGTGACCTTGGATATGTCACTTTCCTTGGACAAAGCCTTTTATTCTGTAACATAAAGGGGTTTAATTTCAATAACCTCCAAGGTCCTTCTCAGCTCAAACTTTCTAGCACTCCATTGTAATATCAGAATTCTTTATTTCCATAACTCTGTAATTAGAGGTAGTTCATGCTATGCCACCATCTTGCCCACTCTGAAATACCCTTCTTCATCCTTTCTGTCTATTCTTCTCATCTGCCAAGGACTAACTTTATTCCTACCTCATCTTGGATGTTTTCCTAGACCTCTCCCATCTCCTCACAGTCTTCAGTGCTCGTCATACAAAGTCCTCTGATACTCTGTTGAGCTAATGAGTTCAAATTCTGTCTGCTACTTCTTACTAGTTGGGTGAACTTGGGACCCATTCCTTCTCTGAGCCTCAGTTTCCTCATCTGTAAATAGAGAATAAAAGCACCTGCCCTACCGATACACAGAGTTGTTTTAAGGGAAGTGCATTGTAAACTATAAAGTAATGGTTTACAGTTGTAAAGAGGTTTACAATGTAAGTTGCATTCCCTCAGTAATAATAATCACACTCATTTTGATAATACCTAAGATCACAAAGGGAGAGCTAGAACAGACCTCAGAGGCTGTGTAGTCCAAACCTCTCATTTTACAGATGGGGAAACTGAGGCTGCCCCAGGTCACACATAGGGAAAGAGAACTAGAGCCAAAAGGTAGGCCATCCAGGCCAGCCCTTCTTTTTGACGGATGAAGAAGAAGCCTGGGGCTGTTAAGTGACTAAGTGTTAAGTATCAGAGGTGAGATTTGAACCCAAGTTCTCTCACCCCAGAGCCATTGCATTTTCCATTGCCTCTATGGATTTTTTTCCCTTCCCAGAAGCCCTGTAGGGTAAATGATTCAAGGATTATTGTCCCCATTATGAGGATGAAGAAACTGAGGCTCAGAGAGATTCAATGTCTTGCTAGTAAAGGTTTGAAGCAGGATTCAAAGCCAGGGCTCTTGACTCCAAAATCAGCACTCCATCTACTATATCAGACTGCCTCTTAATGAGCCCAGAGCTCCTCTGAGGCAGGGAATTTCTTCATACAAGGCTGGGTGAAAACTTGGGCACATTGTTCCTCAGTGGACTTACAACTTAGTGATTCTGGGATGCATAACTTTTCCTTCTCTTGTCTTTTTACCTTACTTCTAGGACCCAGAACAGTCACAGAACATAGGCCTCAGCCTTAAATGCCTTAAGAATATTTATAACTTTGGCTACACACACACACACACACACACACACACACACACACACTGTTCCAAAAGTCAATACAGTTTTAAGCTATTTTAGCATACACTTTTAGAGGGTCTCTTATACTGTAAAAATAATAGCTAATATTTATATAGCATTTTCAGGTTTACCAAGCACTTTACATATTTATCTCAACTCTTCGTCCTCTCTTATCTTTCTGAACTCTTTTTCCTCTCTCTGCCCTCACGTGGTGACCTCACCAGTTCCTATTTATTCAATGACTCCCACATCTGCATCTAACCCTAGTCTTCTGATCTCCTATCCCACATCACCACATGCTTATTGGACGTTTTGGGCTGGATGGATTTCCCCAAACCATTTCCATCTCAACACAAAGAGGCTGCTATCCCGTGGGGCAGTGGATAGAGTTCTGGATCTGGAGTCAGGAAGACAGGAATCTGAGTTCTGTATCAGACACTTATTTTTAACCTCTCTGAGCATTGGTTTCCTCATTGATAAAATGAGGGCCGGACTAGATAACCTTTAAGATCCCCTCGAGCTCAAAACCTATGATCTCATGTCCAAAACAGAACTGTGATCTCCCCCATCCAAACTTCCCTCCTAGGGCACCATCCCTCAGTTCCCCAGGTTTGCAATCTTGGTGTTACTATTGACTCCTCACTCTCACCCACCTAACAGAATTGATCAGTGGCCAAATCTTGCCAATTCTATCTCCATAACATCTTCTATAGCTCTTTGCCACTCCCATAGTCACCCCCCAGGTGCAGGCCCTCGTTACTTTTCACCTGGACTATTACAACAGCTTCCTAATCAGCTTCCCTGACTCAAGTCTATCCCCTCTCCAGTCTATCCTCACAACCACCCTGTGAGGTATGTATAATGGCTATCACCACCCCCATTTTGTAGATGAGAAAACTGAAGGCCAGAGAGTTTGCTATCAAGTGACCAGGCAGGATTCGAGGCTGGCCTTCCCAATTTCACATCCAGCAGTCTAGTCACTGCCATGTTGTGTGAGGGGAACCATCCAGTGAATGGTTACGGGCTCTGAGAAAGGCTTCACTGGTCTCTCTTAGCTTTGCATGGGTGTGGCAACAAAACTCAGGGAGTGCCAAAGTGTCTACTCTTTGCTGTTGTTCATTCACTTCAGTCAGACACTTCGTGACCCCATTTGGGGTTTTCTTGGAAAAGATACTGGAGTGGTTTGCCATTTCCTTCTCCAGCTCATTTTACAGATGAAGAAACTGAGTCAAACAGGGTTAAGTGACTTGCCCGGGGTCACACAGTTAGTCAGTATATGGGGCCGGATTTGAACTCAGGTCTTCCTGCCTCCAGGCCTGGAACTCTATCCACTGTACCACCTACTCATGTTTATTCAAATGATAGCTCCAATGGGACCATCCTTCAATGAGGAATCAGAGGTGTAAGATCCTGATAGTGACTCTCATTTCTAAAGAACTTTGAGCTTTTCAAAGTGCTTTCCCCACAACAACTTCCTGAAGCAGGTAGTGATGATATTATTAATGCTCTTTTGACAGATGATGAAACTGAGTCTCAGAAAGAAGTAACTAGTCTTTGATCTCTAGAAGGAGTTGACTCTGAGAGTCAGGGGACCTAGGTTCAAATCTTGCCTTTAACTGCAACTACTGACGTACCATGGATCAACTCACCTCATCTCTTTGGGTGTCAGTTTTCCCATCTGGAAAATGAGGATATCAGACCAGATGACCTTTGAGGTCCCTTCCAGCCCTCATGCTCCTTAGGGTCTGAGGCAGGACTTAAACCCATATCTCCTACCTCTGATCCCAGCAACTTGGCAAAGCCAGAAGACTCTGGTGAGCACCTTTCAGAGGTGAGGAATTAAGGGAGTCGATCAACTGCTCACAAAAGCATGGGTGCAGTCTACTCTTTAAAATCAAGGCCAACACTGCCATGCCCAGGAAACCTGGCATCTCACTTGTAGGAAGGAATCAGGCAAAGCAGTTGCTTGAGACTGGCCTCTGAAACCCATTCACCTCTTCAATTCTTTTAATTTTTAATTCCTTGGTTTTTGAGAGGCATTGTGGTGTCATGGGAAGAGCTTGGAACTTAAAAGAGGCAGAAGACCTGAGTAAAGTGATCTTATTATTCAAATTCATACTGCGTATTTCCATTGGGCTGGAACCAGTCACAATATTTTATGTAATTATCACTTCAAATAGAGAAATAAAGAGAACTTGAATACTTGTGACCATTGCAGAAGATTCATTATTCCCATTAATCAGGACCTAACTGTATTTCTCTCTCTCTCTCTCTCTCTCTCTCCCCATCCTCTACCTCTATCTCTATCTCTATCTTTCTCTTTCTCTCTCTCTCTCCCCCATCCTCTCTCTCTGTCTCTATCTGTTTGTATGTCTATCTGTCTGCCTGTCTCTCTGTTTCTCTCTCTCCCTTCCTATCCATTGAGAAGAGGTGATGAGTGGGCGCACATTTACACCTCTTTGTGTAGAAATGTCCTAGCCTATTCACATCGGTACAAACACAGCCATTCTCTTTCCCCTTAGGCGTATCCTGTGGCCACCTTAGAGCTCATTGGTGACCCCATTTCAGTTCCTCCTCCCCAGCATTGGGGAGGCAGTGGGGGGGGGAGGTGGAAGGGATTGCCAAATTCACCCTTTGCCTCTGCTTTCCTGGGCCTTTCACAACTTTGCTGAAAGCACATTTCAGAACAGTTGGGTAACTGATGAAATACCTCTCCAAGAGGAGAGATGGAATTCTAGATTCTCTTCTCGCCAGCCTCTGGGATCCAGGGGGGTCAGGAGATTGGCGCCCCCAGGAAGTGGTACGGTGGAGATGGCAGGCCATTGTTCCTGCCAGACCACAAACCTTACCTCCTCTCTTAGGGTTGAAACCACAAGGTCATTTGGAAAACAAAACCTTTTGCTTCTAGGATATAAGTTCATAGACATGGAGGTAGAAAGGACCTTCAGGGCCATCAATTCCAATCCCCTCATTTTACAGATGAAGAAACTGAGGCACAGAGAAATGAAGAGACTTGCCCTACATCTCACGGTAAGGGTCTAGTGGAAGGTGGTTATAGGAAAGGAAGTGGAGGTGATGATCTGAGTAGAGAAGGCATCACACAGAAGATGATGTCCATTAACACTTCCAGACTGCCCTAATACTTCACCTTCCTATGGCAGTGTTGCAGGTACTTGAACTCAGGTCTTCCTGATTCCCAGCCAGTGCCTTAGCCATTAATCCATGGAGCTGCTCTAGTACAAAATGCCCATTTTACAGATGGGGAAAACCAAGGCCCATAGTAGTTGCAGTGACTTGACCAAGGTCACACAGATAAAATAGCAGAGCAGCCACCCCAAATCCTCGACCTTCTTTGACAGACCACTATGACATTCTTTTCCCTGTCTCACACTGATTTATTTCTAATTGAGTTCAGACTAGATAAGGAGAGCAGTTTGGCAGAGGCATCATCGTGTTAAAGAAGGAGTGATGGACCTGGAACGAGGGCCAGAAATTCATTTGAATTCTGACTCAAACACATAAGAACTGTGTGACCTGGGGCGCATTGCAGGGGGTGAGGATTATAAGTCTATGGTAGAGCTGCAGGGGACCTCAGCGGTCAACTAGTCAAACCCCCTCATTTCCTAATGAGGAAACTGAGGCTCAGAGAGGTTAAGGGACCTTGCTCTAGGACACCCGGCTGGTAGATGTCAGAGGCAGGATTCAAACCCAGACCTTCTGACTCTAGTTCTTTCTTGCTCTACTTTTCTGCTTTTAACTTGACCTTTGTGAATAGAATAGCTAATATGCTTCCTCATCTGTAAAATGGGAACAGGGGCCCTTGCATGGCCTGTCTCACAGGTAGGCTAAGAATTGGAAGATTTGGGCTTGCCGCTGCCAAACTATTTACTTATCCACTTTGTGCCTTAATTTCCCAATGTGTGTAAGAGAGGAGAATATTCCAAGACTACCCATTAACACTATCCATTGGGTTCCAGTTGTATCTCCACCACTTCTTAGAAGCCCTAACCTATCTTTCCAGCCTTATTACTCCCCTGCTCACACTCTATGCTCAAGCCAAGCTCACTTTCTCTCTGTTCTTTAAAGGTAACACTCCATCTCCCACCTTCTTATCTTTGTACTGGCTGTGCCCCATGCCTGGAATATGCATTCTCTTCACCTCTGATTCATAGAACTCCTCTCTTCCAGATTCAAGTACCACCTTCTTTGTGATTCCTTTCTTGAATCTCCTTCCATCCTAATGATCTTATTTTTTTTAAGAGGGAAGGCACGAACTTAATTTTTTCCTAAATTTTCATATTTTATTTTTCCAATTACATGTAAAAATAACTTTTATCCTTTATTTTTAAAAAATTTTGAGCTCCAAATTCTCTCCCTCTCTTCCTCCCCTTCTCCCTTCCCTGAGACAGTAATATTTTGATTTGATATAGGTTACACAGGTGCAATCAGCAAAACATATTTCTGTATTAGCCATGTTACAAAAGAAAACACAGACAAAAAAAGCAAGAAAAATAAAGTTTAAGAAGTATGCTTTGATCTGCATTTAGACTCATTCAGTTCTTTCTCTGAAGGTAAGGTGAACAGCATTTTTCATCACGGGTCCTTCAAGATTTTCATGGAGCTTTGTATTGCTGAGAATAGGTAAGTTATTCACAGTTGATCATTGTACAATATTGCTGTTACTGCATACAATGTCCCCCTGGTTCTGTTCCCTTCACTTTGCATCAGTTCATATAAATCTTTCCAAGTTTTTCTGAAATCATCATGCTTGTCATTTCTTATAGCACAATAGTATTCCATCACAATCATATACCACCATTTGTTCAGCCTTAATGACCTTATACTAGTCTCTTTATACTTAACATACATATGTGTCATATCTATTCTTATTTAATAAATGCTGGTTGACTTGATTTGACTTGAACCGTAAGATCTTAGATCATGTCTCTCTATAACCTAATTGTTTGATCCAATTTCATGTCCAGCTTAGGCAGAGGACAAGGCTACAGGAATCAGAAAGGACCCCAGAAGACCATGACTAATCTAATGCCCTTATGTTACACGGGAGGAAATGGAGACCCAGGGTCACACATGGAGTAAGCAGAAGAATCAGGATTTGGACCCAATTCCCCCAAATCCTCATCCAAGCCAGCCTCTTCATTTTATGGTGGAGGAAGGTGAGATCCAGAGAAGATAGTTCAGCCAACAGTGAGTCAACACAGCTGGGTTGGTATTATTGACTTATTGAGAAACAGGGTCTCCATCCTTCCCAGTCCTCATTTCCCAATAAGGGGGGGATAATGGAAAAGCCTCTAACCAGCCTTGTAGGGGAAAAGGGAGTGCAGAGAGCTGCCTGTTTCAGAGTTACAATAGGGAGGGCTCCAGTCCTTAGGGATTGAGGAAATCATTCTTGTTGACAGGCCCTTTATGAGGCCTCTTCCTGGGCCGAAGGAGGTATTACAAGTCCCCAGAAAGGGTGGGCAGGGCTTGGCTCATGCTTCTCATCTTTGATTCTGCCATCCTAAAGTTCCTTTCAGTTCCCGACTACATTCGGCTGTGGGGTGGGCCTCCTCCAAAGCCCTTGAGTACTGGGAGAAACCTTCCTGCTGACAAGCATTTTCCCAAAGGTAAGAATCCTCGCTGCTGTGAGCAGGAGGTGTTGCCAGACCCTCCAGGTATTGGGAAGGGGGCATTTGCTAAGACTTCCCATTGCATGATCTTTGACTCATCACCTAATGTCTTTGACTCATTCATCAATTGGTGAGGTATCTCTGGTTACTTTGGGCTCCAGGTTGGAAACGACCTCCAGGTCTGGTTACAGTAATTAGCTTGATCTGCCTGTCTTTTAGTTGGCAGGACTTCAAAATCAGTGGATTATCTGATTGTCTTCTGAATCTCCCCCCTTCTCCCCTCCTCAACCCAGCCCTCCATTTCTTGTCCCCTGGGGCCTGTGACTCCTCCCAGCCCAACCTGTTCTCAGAGAAGTTTCTGCTCCCTGGCACATGCTTGTCAGGTGAGCATCAGCCATTTGCTTTCCTTCATCAGCATTCACACCCAAAATAACACTGAGCTGGAAGGCACCCTACAGATCATCTAGTTCAACCCTCTCCCATTTAGCGGGGCCTGAAGGTTACGTTATTTACTAGAGACACGCAGGGAACAAGTCGGAAAGCTAGGATTGGAACCCAAATCCTCCAACTTTAAACCCAGTGCTCTTGCCAGTACCCTCATCCTCAGCTCTCACTCTATGATCATGACCACTCCCTGGCCACCTGGCCGTCATCAAGGCCCTCATCTCCTCCCTCCTGAACTGCTGCAAAGGCTTCCTGCCGAATTTCTCTGCTTCCAGTCTCCGCCACCTCTAATCTTCCCTAAGCAGCGTGTGCAGAATCACCTTTCTAAAGCCTGGCTTTAGTACCCCTTCTGGGGCAGCTAGATTGCACAGTGGATAGAGCACCGGCACTGCATTCAGGAAGAACTGAGTTCAAATTTGCCCTCAGACACTTGATACTTACTAGCTGTGTGACCCTTGGGAAGTCACTTAACCTGATTGCCTCACAAAAAAACCCCAAAAGAACCCCCTCTACAGGAAGCCAAGATAAGTAATTGTGACATTCAAAGCCCTACTTCATCTGGCCTCAACCTCCCTTTGTTATATTACTGGTGTTCTTCTATACATTGTTTATGCTTCAGCCAAAATAATCTACTCACCAACACCCTGAACACGATATCAGTTTTCCCACCTCCATGCCTTTGCTAATGCCATTCCTTCTGCCTAGAACGCCCTCCCCCACATCTCTAACTGTTGGGATCCTACTCATTCTTCAAGGCCCTGGTCAAATGCTTCTTCCACTGAACTCAAAACAGTTTCCCCCTGCCTTGAACCTCCCAAAGTGCTTTGTGTGGAGTATCTTACTCTACTTGTCACATCCTGTCTATTTTATAATTTTGCAATAATTTTGCATACATACTGTCTTTCCCTACCCCACCCCCAGACCTTGAGCTTGTTTGAGGGGCTGTCACATGGAAAAGAGATCAATTTTGTTCTGCTTAAATCCAGAGGGAAGAGCTAGGAGCAGTGGGTAAAACTAGAACAAGGCTAGATTTCAGCTCAATGGAAGGAAAAATTTTCCCACAGTTAGAACTAACCCAAAGTGGGATGGGCTGATGCTTTGGGGAGGTAGTGGGTTCTTCCTAATCAGAGATCTCCAAGAAATGGATGGATAAACCTGTCAGGCATGTTGAGGGGTGGGGAGGAGCAGAGGGTTTTTTTTCTGCTGGTGGGGCTATTTATTTCAATTTTAATTTAATTTATTTTAAATTTTAATCATTTGGATTAGATTAATCAAGAGCTTCCTGAGTCTGAGGGTCTCCAACTGTGTCTTGCTTACTTTTGTATCTCCCATGGGTCTCACATATGATAGGCTCTTTGGCATGGCTGTAGTATTTTCATGTAAATGCCAAAGGAGCTAGGATTCAGCAGTAATCCTCACATAAGGAAAGACCACTCACTTAGAGTCTCTGTCTTACCACATCCCTATTCCCCCAGTAAGTGCTATTATACCGGGGGTCATCTCCAGTCATCCTGATCTCTATCTGGCCACTGGACCATGGCTCTGGAGGAGAGAGTGAGGCTGGTGACTTTGCACAGCTCTCCCTTACTTAAATCCAATTCACTTGCACATCACAGCATCACCTTCCTGATGTCATGGTCATTTTTGAGAATGAAGGACAAACAACAACAGTTATCATACGCCTATCTATGCATTCTAAAGACTCACAGAATGTCAGAATGGGGAGGGGCCCTAGAACATAGACTGTTAGAGCTGGGAGATGCCTTTGAACATGGAGTGACCAAGCTGATAGAGACCTTAGAATATAGACTATTAAAGGACCTTAGGACATGGAGCGTCAGAGCTGGATGGGACCTTGGAACAGGTGGAAGAAACCTTAGAACATAAATGCAGAGACTGGAAGGGACCTCAGAACACAGATTATTAGAGCGAGAAAGGGCTTTGGAACTTAGAATGTCAGAGCTGGTAGGAATCGTAAAAAGAGTGTTGGACTGTAGAACATCGGAGCTGGAAAAGATGACAGATTCTGCCTGATCCAAGCGCCCTCATTTTTCCAATGGGAAAGTTGAGGGGAGAATGGAAGATCATCAACAAGATGTTAACTGTGCCATTGTCCATGTGGTACAGCCGTCTCCTCTTCTTTCTGGCTCTTGGCACAGGGCTTTGACTCTCTGTGTTCCAAGGTCTTTCTCTTCCAACTGAAAATGTGTTTGTTGAATTAAATTGGAGGGGCTTGCCCTACACTGCTCATCAGTGCCAGAGCCAGGAACAGATTCCAGGTCTCCTGACTCCTCATCCTGTGTGTTTTCCAGGTTGCCAGGTTGTAAGTGGCGACATATGATGGCTAAGAAGACCTCTTGTGAGCTTCTTCTCCCAGAGTGGGGCTCTGTCCCTCCCAGGGAAAACAAACACAGCTTTGTCAATGAAGACGAAAGGAAAAGTGACGGCACAAGAGAGAATCTTTGCATCTGAATGGGGACAGATCATCTAGCCAAAACAAACTGTTCTCACACACCAGAGACGTGTTTGCGCTGCTTCAGATTGGGCTCCTTTTTCTGCATGTGCATTGGCGCACGTTTCTGTGTGCATGTGTACATGTGTACGTCTGTATAGGCTCAGGGCATTCCGTATGCGTAAGCATGAATGCCTCTGTTTTCTGTGGATACACACAATGTGCATGGGTAATCATATGTGTATTTGAATGCGTATCTACAAACACGTCTTCAGTGTATGCATATACATGCATTGTGTATCACAATCTGAATATTATCTGTTTTTATATATGAATTCACGTGGGGCACACCAGCATTCATGCCTCTGCATATACTGTGCGCACACAAATATGTATACAAACATGAATGTCAGTGCATACATGTATTGGTGTGTGTGTCTGTATATTCACACATGACCACGCAGGCATTTCTATACATGTGCTTGAGAATACCTTTTTGCACAGGCACTTGGGAGAAGGAGACTTGTAGCCAGTTTCTTTCCTGCTTCCCTGAGACCCACCACCAAAAAGAAAAAAATAGCATGACATACCGCAGGAAGGAGATGACTTGGGAGCAGATTAATTGTTACCCTTCATTCTCAAAGAAGACCATCACTATGTTGGAGTCAACGTGCAGTGTGTCTGACTGTGGCTGATCAGACCGATATGAATGTGGAAGGCTCTACCCAAGGTGGGGCACAAATAGTCCATATGACCATTTGGAGTGGAGATGGCTCTAAATTCCCACATTTTCCCTTTCTTTTGAGCTACTGCAATTCTCGTTGGCTCCTAGCACCTTCTTTGATGCATGGCGCGCCTGCATCATGGCGGTCCTGTGCCAGTGTCTCCCACATCTCCCATAGCACAGCAAAAGGAAGACTTGGTAAGATAAAGGATAGTGAATAGGGACAGCCTCCCTTATAGGTAGAGCAGGCAGCCACCTTACAAGATCTAGGGGGATCTGAGGAGAAGAGGCAGGGCCCCTGACCACAGACATCTACTACCATTAGAAAGATCTGTTTCAGGATCACATGCCCCTCTCAGTTCGGTGACCCCATAGAGAACATAAGGAAAACAGGGAAACAAACCCCATTGCACACATGTGTAGTCAATCAAAACAAATTTTCATGTTAGCAATGACCTAAAAACTATTTGTCTTATTTTGCATTCTGAGTCCTTCAGCTTGCTATCAGGAGGCAGACAGCATGTTTCATCATCAATCTCTGGAATCCTACTTGGTCATTACACGGATAAGAGCTCAGTACAAGAGTGTTCTATAACATTGATACATCAGAACTTGTTCATGCATTCCCCAATTGTGGGTACTCCCTCAGGTTCCCATTTTTGGCCACTTCAAAAAGAGCTATAAATATTTTTCTGTATCTTTAGAATTTGTTTTGCCTAGTGCTAATCCTTCTAACAACAACAATAATAATAACATTCATATAGTGCTTATTATGTGCCAAGGGCTACATTAAATGCTTTACAATTATTATCTCTTTTGATCCTCACAAAAAACTTGCGAGGTAGGTGCCATTTCTTAAACTGCTTTCCGTCTAACCCCCTCTCCCCCTTCTCCCTTTTCCCTCCTATTTCACTCTTGAGTGAAATGTTTTTCTGCCCCCAGCTCTGTGTGTGTGTGTGTGTGTGTGTGTGTGTGTGTGTGTGTGTGTTTCTTCTCTTCTTTAACCAGTTCGGGTGACAGTGAAGTTCAAGTACCAGCATTTCCCCCCACTCTCTCTTCCTTGTTTGCACAGATATCTACTTGTGCACCCTGACTATGTGAGATAATTTCCCCAACCCTCCTTCCCCTCCCCACCCCCACCCCCAGCATCTCCCTCTTTGCTTTCCATTTTTAAGATCAACAAGACAGAACAGAATCACTCCCAGACCTTGTCTATTTACATTTCCTCTGAGAGCCAAGAGTTCAGAGGGCACACATGTATCATCTCCCCATATTTGAATGTAAACAGTTCATCCCTGTTTATCTTTGTCCTTTATCATTGTTCCTTCATATTTTCCTTTTGTATTTCTCTTCACTCCCGTGCTTGAACTTTAAAGTTTCTCTGTAGCTTTGTTCTTCTCATTGGAAATGCTTGGAGTTCCTTTATTTCATTAAAAATCCATTTTTTTCCTCTTGTAACATTATACCTGTTTTTGCTGGGCAAATTCTCAGGGCCACAGGGATGGCGGTGTATAGAGTGCCAGACTTGGAGGCAGGAAGACCTGAGTTCAACTCCAGCCTCCAACACTTACTGGCTGTGTGACCCTACACAAGTCACTTAACTTTTGTTTACCTCAGTTTCCTGATCTGTAAAATGAGAATAATCATAGCATCTACCTCCCAGGGCTGTTGTGAGCACCAAATGAGATAATAATTGTAAAGTGCTTAGTACAACAGTGCCTGGCACATAATAAGCACTATATAAATGTTAGTTATTATTATTATTACCGTAAAGCCATATCCTTTGTCTTCAGGAACATACTCTATGTGCCCTGCCCCTCTATTTTGGTGGCTGATAAATAGTGTGTGATCCTAATTGTGTGTTGGAGAATAATATTTTTTTTTTTTAGGCAATTGGGGTTAAGTGACTTGCCCAGGGTCACACAGCTAGTAAGTGTCAAGTGTTTGGTCTGAGGCCTGATTTGAACTCGGGTCCTCCTGACTTCAGGGCCGGTGCTCTATCCACTGCGCCAACTAGCTGCCCTGTGATCCTAATTGTGGCTCCTTGATATTTAAATTCTTTCTTTCTGGCTGCTTATGGCATTTTTTACTTTGACCTAGAAGCTCTGGATTTTAGCTGTCATGTTCCTGGGAGTTTTCATTTGGGGTGTTCTTTCAGGAGGTGACCAGTGGATTCTTTCTATTTCTGTTTTGCACTTTGGCCCTAAGAAGTCTGGGTGTTTTTATTTTAAGTCTTGAAATACTTGCTGTCTAGCCTTTTATTTTTGGTCATAGCATTCAAATAACTCGATAATAATTAATTTTTTTCTTCTTGATCTGTTTTCCAGGTCAGTTGTTTTTGCTGAGATACCTAACATTTTCTTCTACTTTTTCCCAGCCATTTGACTTTGTTTCATTATTCCTTGTTGCCTCATGGAATCATTGGCTTGTATTTGGTCCATTCAGATTTTCACAGAGTTTGCTACTTGGCCAAAGTTTTGTTCCTCTTGTGCCAAGCTATTAATTCCATTTCTGATTCTTTCTTCCATAGCTCTCATTTCTTTTCCAATTTCTTCCTCAAGTGCTCTCACTCCATTTATAAAAGCATTTTAAACTCTTGCTTCATCTCTTCCAAGAATTCTGGTTGAGTCTGTGCTCAGGCTGCATTTTTCTCCTGTAGATCTTTTGAAGTTATTCTTGCCTGCTTCTGGGACCTGAGCATCCCTGCCACCATGGTGGGTGGGTTCTTGTTTTGTTTCCTCATTCTTCCAGCCTGCTTCCTGACTCAGACTTCATACTATGGAGAGAAGGGCTGGATTGGTCCTGTTACAGCTTTCTTGGGGGTAGTGAGTATTGTGTTATTCCAGGATCTCAGGGACAGTCTGGTGACCTGCAAGCTTTCAGTGCTCCCAAAGTAGCCTGATTCAAGGTAAAGTCTGATTGCTTCCCCTCTGGGCTGAGTTCTGCCAGTTCATGACCTGGCTTTGGATCTGAGCAAGAGTAGATGGTATTAGATCCAGCTCCTAGCAGCCAGCTGCAAAACTCTGTTGACTCGGAGGGGTAGAATTATAGGCTCCCCTTTGATCCTGTGGTTATTCTTTTGTAGTACAGGCTAGACATTGAAGTGAGACCCTGCTTTCTGCCACACCAATGATGCTGCCCTCTGTACACTGCCTAGTCAGTCTCCCTCCCCAGGAATGCTCCCACTACGTGAAGGCCCCTTCTCACTCTGCCATGGATCTGTGACCTAGTACTAAGTAGTGGGGCACAAAGCTGCCAATTGGCACCTGTCCCTGTTTAGTGCCCCAGTGTGGGTCTGGTGGCATCCTGTTTGGGCTGAGAACTCCTCTTGCCCTGGTACACAGTCTCTTCATGGGTGCTGTAGCACTCAGCCTAAAGCATGCTTCTGTCCTGACCCATCTCTGATGTCTCAGATCTCCCTGCTTGTCTCCCTGTGGTGAGTGGGATAGATCAAGGACTCACTGTGACTTTTTCTAGATATCTGCATAAGGATTTGATCTCGTGCATTTTCTAGGTCTATTGGGAGGAATTTATGGAGAGAAGTTCACTGCATTGCTTCCTATCACTCTGCCATCATGACTCCCCTCCTCCAACATTATATATATACATATACATATATAATAAATGTATACATTATATTATATTACATATTATTTATGATATACATATATTTTCCCAATTACATGTAAAATAATTTTTAATATTCACTTAAAAATTTTTGAATTCCAATTCCTCTTCCTTTCTCCCCTTCTTGGGAAGGCAAACAATTTAATATAGATTATACATGTATGGTCATACAAAACTTATTTCCATATTAGTCATGTTGTAAAAGAAAACAGGCCAAAAAATGAGACACAAAGAAAGTAAAAAGTAAAAGCTTCATCTGCATTCAGACTCCATCAGTTCTTTCTTTGGAGGTAGATAGCATTTTTCATCACAAGTCCTTTGAGATTGTCTTGGTTCATTGTATTTCTCAGAATTTCTAGGTTGATCAACATTCAGTATTGCTCTTACTGTGTATAATGTTCTCCTGGTTCTGCTCATTTCACTTTGTATCAGTTCATATAAATCTTGCCAGGTTTTTCTGAAAGCATCCTGCTCATCATTTCTTACAGCACAATAGTATTCCATCATGATTACATACCACAACTCGTTCAACTATTCCCCAATTCATGGGCATTCCATCAATTTCCAATTCCTTACCACTACAAAAAGAGCTGCTATAAATATTTTTGTACATATAGGTCCTTTTCCTTTTTGAAAAAAATTTCTCTGGGATATAGCCCTAGTAGTGGTATTGCTGGGTCAAAGGGTATCCGCAGTTTTATAGCCCTTTGGATATAGTTCCAAATTGTTCTCCAGAATGGTTGGATTAGTTTATATATCCACCAACAATGCATTAGTGTCCCAATTTTTCCTCATCCCCTCCAACATTTCTCATTTTCCTTTTCTGTCATATTAGCTAATCTGATAGATATGAAGTGGTACTTCAGAATTGTTCTAATGTGCATTTCCATAATCAATAGTGATTTAGAGCATTTTTTCATATGACTATAGATAGCTTTGATTTCTTTGTCTGAAAACTGCCTGTTCACATGTCCTCTGACCATTTATTAATTCCCTCCATTGTTTTCAAATGAACTATTGCTTACCCACAATTCCCCCATCTTGGACTTGGGGTGTTGATTTTTCAAACCCAGGTATCTGAATTTACATTTATCACAATTCAGTTTCATCTTACTTGATTTGGTCCAAAGTTCCACCTAGCATGATCTCTTTGAATTCTGACTCTGCCTTGTTAACATACCCCTGCTGGCTCCACATCATCTGCAAGCTTGATAAGCATGACAATTATGAATTCATCCAGCTCACTGAAAAAACTGTTAAATAAAACTATTAAATCTGTGTAGGACCCAGCACAGATATCTGGGGCACTTCACCGGGGCTCACTTCCAAAGGGCTATTGAACCACTAATGACTACTGTGTAGCCCGCCTCTTTCCATCTTTTCCATAATAATAGCAGGAAAGACATCAAATGTTTTGCTAAAATCTGGGGAAACTCTATCGACAGCATCTCCTTGATCTACCAGTTCGGTAACTCTGTCAAAAAAGGAAATGACATTAATCTGGATTAATCCACCATAAAATGAAGTGGTTAGACTAGAAGATTCCAGGGTCCCTTCAACTCTAAATCCTTTAAACTGGGGCCAAGGTGCAAACCCTGAAGCAATGCCAAGTCCTCCATGGCACTCTGAAAGTTAGAGAAACCTGATTGAGGTCAGAACGTCTTTCTTCCCTTGAAGTCTCTCCAACTTTACCCAAATGATGGTTTGGGCTTTTGGTGCCGGAGAGGCCATCAGAGAGAGATGAAGTGAGGGAAGGAAAGTAGACAAGAGAGCACTTGCCGTGGAGAACAACCAATCAACAGACAGTTATTAAGTATCTATTAGCTGCCGGGCATTGAGCATGCAAATGTAAAAATGAAACAATTCCTGCCCTAGAGGAGCTTACATTCGATTAAGGAGACAAAACATACAAATGCCAGTATATATATATATATTTTTGTTAAGGTATTTTTGGCAGCTGGGGGTGGGGTAGGTGGGGATCAGGAGAGGCCTCATGTAGGAGGTGATATTTTAGCTCAGTTTTGAAGGGAACTAGATATTCTAAGAGATAGAAGTGGAGAGAGAGGGCCATCTTGTCCCTTAGGAGTGGAGATGAGAGTGCCATGGGTGAGACACAGCAAAGGCCAGTTTGGCCAAACCATAACATGCATGAAGGTGAATAACATATAAGTCTGGAAGGATAGTCAGGAGGGGCTTAAATGCATATCACACATCCACCATTACTAACCAAGTGCCCTTGGATAAATCACTTAACATCTCTGGGTCATCCTTGGCTCAACTATAAAACTGGGGATACTAATACCAAGCATGCCCACCTCCCAGGCTTGTTGTGGGTGCCTAAATGAGATAATGAATGTAGAATACTTGGATAAGGATTCTATTCCATTTTGGTCAGTCTGCCTTTGCTGCTGTTGACATTGCCGTTGCTTGGGAAGGGAAAGATACCAACTTTCTTTTGAGATTCCACAAGGAAAGAAGACACAAATGGTAGGTGATCCTTCTCCTGATCTTCTAGAGATCAGAAAGAGTAGTCCTGAGTACATTTCAAGGCTGGTGGGAAGAAGAGGCCTGGGGATGGGCAGGAACGGCACTTTTAAGTACAGTCACATTTAATTGGCTCACCAATTAAAAGACTTTTTGTCAGCTAGGAATCCCTGAGTCATCATGGCTAGTAGGAAGCAGTCGGAGAACATTAATGCCTGTTTTGAAGAAGCAGGGTGGAGAAGGACCCCTTTATCACCTGTGCCCAGAAGTGGGGCCACCCCAGCTTTCTATGTGCTTCGCTAGAACACCAATTGATAAAGCTCCAAATACAGGAGGGCAAGAGGGCCTATACTCAAATTTCCATATAAATGTCAGTCGTCATTATTATGCAAGTGTGGCCCTGTGGAAAGAAGTGGATCAAGGGATAAGATCAGAGCCTGGACTTCTCTTGAATCTGGGGTGACCCTGATCATACATAGGAGAATTAAATTTAAAGGAATCATAAATAATAATGATGATGATACTTTGCTTTTGTATAGCACTTTAAACTTCCACATTTGTGTTCAGTCATTTTCAATTATGTCCAACTCTTCGTGATCCCATTTGGGGTTTTCTTGGCAGAAATACTGGAATGGTTTGCTATTTCCTTCTCTAGCTCATTTTACAGATGAGGAAACTGAGACAAGCAGGGTGAAGTGACTTTCCCAGGGTCACACAACTAGTAAGTGTCCAAGACCAGATTTGAACTCAGGTCCCCCTGACTACAGGCCCAGTGCTCTATCCTAGTTGCCCTTAAAGACTACCTAGTGCTTTACAAACATGGTCTCGTTAATCCTCACATCCCTGGGAGGTAGGTACTATTATTATTCCCATTTCATGAAGGAAGAAACAGAGACAGATAGAGATCAAGTGACTTTCCCAAGGTCACACAGTAAGTGACTGAGGCTAGATTTGAGCTTGGGTCTACCTGACTCCAGGCCCCGCTCTCTATCCGCTGTCTTACCTAGCTGCCTGAGAAAGCATGAGCTTTCTCTATTATAAGGTTAAAGGAGTTTGAAAAACTATCTGATGCAAATCATTGCTGTTCTAACCAGAACAAATCTTGTTAGGGTGCAATGTGCACACGTCCATGCAAGCCCTGTCATAGCTTCAGGGATGTTGGAGAAGAATTTCCTATTGTTTTCTACTGTAGCTTCCTGGCTGGTAGATGGTGTTCTCACTCAGTGGTAGAAGTGTTTTGATCCCCTCAGAAGGGCCCAGGCCAGGTAGCTCTAGGAGCTGATGAGTCCTGGGTAGGCCAGCCTCCCAGAGAGAAAGCAGCTTTGGATGGTCTATGATCTTTGGAAGGAGTGTCTCTTCACTGCATCAGTGAGTGACAGACCCAGTAGAATATTGGAGAATGGCTCACACCATGGCACCAGACTCACCTTGTTCCTCACAAGGAGTGGGGAAGGGAGAGTTTGGATAGCACAGTATGAGTCCATTCCTACCTCAGGGCACAATTCAAAGCTCATGCCTTTTTACTATGACATCTTTTTAAACCAAAATGCAGAACACTTTCCTTAATTGCTTTTTTTTTATTCAATAACAGCTGATATTTCAATAATGCTTTCCACTTACAAAGTCGATCACATTCATACAGATGACGAGTCAAGGTCTTTCCCAAGGTTTCCTAGCTAAGAAGTGATAGAATCAGGACTCAAACTCATTCTTATTCCAGGGATCATGTTCTCCCCTCTACACCACAATGGCTGCCTTTGTTTACAAGGTGGGGCATATGTGATTCTTGTCCATGGAGGGGGGTTGCTTGTGAGATTTAGTAAAGGCCCTATGATTTCTAGGTAGCTCAAGATTCCAGCACCATGGGAGAGGCCATCATAATAACGACACCTGCAGTCCTGGTGGGTGGGTGGGGTAGAGAAGTCAAAATTAACAAGCTGGGGGGGTTTTGGGGTTCCAGGAAGAGGGGAGAACTTGAAGCCATGCTGTGCCAAGATCAGTTGTAGAAGCCAGGGATGTTTACCCTGGCAGGACATGATAGCGATCTTCATGTCTTTGACTGTCATGTATAAGGGGGACTAGACTTGGACCCAGAAGACAGAATTGGGACATTTGCAGAATGATTTACTGGAAGGCAGATTTCAGCTCAATCTAAAGGAAAGTTGTTGGCTGAGAGTTAAAGCTTAGTCTGTGCCCGGGAGAGAGAGTACAGATAACCACCCCCACAGGGAATGAACCCATGACCTCCTTGTGCTCTAACCACTGAGCCCACCACCCACAGCCTAGTGCTGTACGGACCTGAAGTCCATTGCCTGTTAACATTCCATGTAACATTGCATCACCCTTGAATCATGGAAAGCTGGTCCTGCAGCAGCCAGTGGGAGAGATATTTTTAATGTCAATAACTTGCATCATTCCCAGTCTGTGATACCAAGGAACTATTTTCATAGCCAGAAAGGCAGCCCCCAGGCCTGGGGAAACTGATCCCCCAAGCCATGGCATTAATACTGGGAAGCTCCAGACCCTAACCTGTACTTACAGGCCTAAAAACCCAAAGAGCCAGGAGACAGAGCAAATGAGAACCAGAATGACTTCCCTGTTGGCTCCTGGCCCTCACCACCCTCTCTGGGGTTCAGTTTCCTCCAGTAGAAAACGGACACCGTAAACATGCCTAGCTAGTGTCAGCCTGGAGATTGCCCATTTCTCTCCTCTCAACTTTGTGACACTTTTGGCCTTTGGACAGAGAGTGAAGGAGGATGGAGGAGAGGAGAGAAAAGAAGAAGAGAGGACAGAAGAGAAAAGAAGAGAGGAGAGGAGAGAAGAGAAAAGGAGAGAAGAGAAAGGGAGAGGAGAGGAGAGAAGAGAAGAAGAGAGGAGAGAAGAAAAGGGGAGAGGAGAGGAGAGAAGACAGGCATGGAGAGGAGGAAAAGGAGATGAAATGAGAGAGGAGAGGAGAGGAGGCAAGAGAGAAGGCAAGAAGAGAGAAGAGGTCCATTGGATCATAGATTTAGAGCTGAACAGGACCCAGAGACTTTTTAGTTCAATCCTTTATTTTTACAAATGAAGAAAGTGAGGCCCTGAGAGGTAAAGGTACCTGCCCAAATGGGACCTGAACCTAGGTCTTCCTGTCTCCAAGTGCAGCACTATCCTCTCCACCATGAAGGAAGGGGAGGAGAGAAGAGAGAGGAAGAGAAGGGGAAATAAAATGTACTAAGCATCTGCCAATGTGCAGGGCACTGTGCTGGGTGCTAGAGAAATCATTCCACTTATCTCATGAAGCCTGCATTGGACTATGGCATATACATATCAATCATTATTCTTAGGGGACACAACACAAATTAGTATGGTAGTAAAATAGAGAAGAGAGAGACACAGAAAGACAGAGACAGAAACACAGGACAGAGAGAAAGTGCTGAGAACTGGGGGCTTTAGGAAAGGCTTTCCAGAGCAGATGGCCCCTGAGTTGAGCCTTGAGAGAAGAGAAGGTTTATATACAGCACTAAGACTTTTGGGGCCCTGCATGTGTGTGTATGCACATGTATATGTATGTGCACATGTACATACAACACACACATACACGTGTGTATTTGTGTCTGTGTATGTATATTTATACACGCGTGTATACATACACATATGTATATGTGTATGTGTGCGTGTGTGTGTGTGTGTGTATATATATATATATATACACACGCACACATATGCAAACAAACATAAGCCTTCTCTGTTAGTCTCAACTTTGAGATTGCCCATTCTTTACCCCTTGGCCTTTGGCAGAAGGGAATGGATATGGGTATAGGTGTGTGTGTACAATAAATATATATGCATGCCTGTATACATACCTACATGCACACATACATCCATGTATTTTATGTGCTGTTACCCTACTAGACTATAAGGCCCTTGTAGGCAGGGACTTTCTTTTGCTTTTTCTTTGTTCTGTTATCACTTAGCACAGCACTTGGCACATGGTAAGAACATAAAGAAGGCTTGTTGATTCTTTGATCCTACAAAGTAGAAATGAGGAGGAAAAGTGTCTAGGCACAGGGGACAGCTTGTGGGGGTGCATTGAGGCAGGAGATAGAGTTCAAAGAATCCCCAGCGTGTAACTCAGTTTATCTAGAACATTAGGCCTTGATTTGAAATACCACTGGGAAAGAGGGGAGTAGTTAGGTGGTAGAAGGCATCGAATGACAGGATAAGCTATTTTATCCTATAGGAAATGGTGGGGGCAGGGAATGACATGGAAGTTTTGAGCAAGAAAATGGCACAAAACTCTGGTATGTTCGAGTGCCAAGAGACTTGAAAGATTTTCTAGTCCAACCGTCTCATTTTCCAGAAGATACTGAGACGGAAGAAGTGATTTACTCCAAGTCACCTGGCAAATCTGTGGTAGCGCCTATTGTTTGTATCTCCCAGATCTGTGGGCTTACCATTTACCACAGATGCTGTTCCCTGTTTAATGGACAGGAAAATGGTTCACTGGCCCAGCATGGTGAGAAGCAAGCCAGTGGGTTTGCATGTGAGAAGCCTAGGCTATTGGCAATGTTCCGTATATAAGTTAGGGCTGTAAAGTCTGATTTGCCAACCCATATTAGCCCCTTGGGATCCCTCCTGTCTCTTCCCTGGGCCCACCCCAGCTTCCAGCTGGATGGAGCTTTGAGAGGCAGTCTCAGAATTCTAAGCCTTGGGTGGATACCAAAGCAAGATTGCCAAAGCCTCCGGGAGACCCAATCCAAGCCATGGCTTTGGGGAGCAGAAGAACACGAGTGTGAAAGTGAAATCATGTTACTAATAGTGGGAGAGAGTTGAGACCAGAGGCTTGAGTCTAGCATGCAGAGGACAAAGCAAGGTGCCCAGGGTTGAGGAATTCCTTGCAGAAGACACAAAGTAAGTGGATTTGGTAAGCAACTTGTGAAAGATATACACAGACAACTGAATGTTAGAGCTGGAGGAGACCTAAGAATACAGAAGGTCAGAAGAAAGGCAAGGAAAGCAGTAAGCATTATATTTTTTGCTTCCCCAACCCCCAGTGAAGCAACTGGGGCTAAGTGACTTGCCTAGAGTCACACAGCTAGTAAGTGTGATGTGTCTGAGGCCGCATTTGAACTCAGGTCCTCCTGACTCCAAGGCCAGAGCTCTATCCACTGAGCCACCTAGCTGCCTCCTGCAGCAAGCATTTTTTAAGTTCCTACTATGTGTTAGTCACTGTGCTACATGTTGTGGATATGGCTATCCTTTGTTCTCAAAGAGGACCAAAATGGCGTCACTATGTTGGAGTCAAAGTATGTGTCTGACTGTAGCTAATCAGGCCAATACAGAGCTCAGAAGGCCCTGCCACAGGTCGGGTACATATAGTCCATATGAACATAATCTATATGTTAGAGATATAAAAACAAGCAAAAATGAAAATGATCCCTGCCTTCATGGAGCTTACCTTCAAATGAGGGAATATGAGACAAACTAGGGAGCTGAAAGGAGGGGTGAGGGTGGAGAAAGGAAGGTACAAGGTATCCCTGCAAAGGCAGAGTGTTGAAATCCAGAAAGTCAGAAGTGTAACTAGAAGGGGAATGAACATTGGCCAGCCTAGCTGCCCTCTCCAAAATGGAGAACCCCAAGAGAAACTCACCAATGGGAAAAGAGGGCTTCCATGGCAAGAGGATATTCCGGGGTGAGGAGGCCCTGGGCACTGAAGGAATTTCCAAGGTGAGAGACGGCAACTGAGGCATGGTACTTAAGTCCAGAGCTGGAAGAGACCTCAGAATATATAATGTCAGAGCTGAAATGGTCCTTAGAACATAGAGTATTTGAGCTGGAAGAGAACTTAGAACATAGAATATCAGAATTGCAAGGGAGCTTAGAACACAGAACACCAAAGTTGAGAGGAACATTAGAACATAGGATATCAGAATTGAGGGGGAACTTAGAAAACAGAATATCAAAAAAAAAGAAAAGAAAAAAAGAAAACAATATCAGAATTGGGAGGGAACTTAGAACACAGAATATCAGAATGGGAGGGACCTTAGAACACAGAATATCGGAATTGGGAGGGAACTTAGAATACAGTATCAAAGCTGAGAACCCAGAATGCTAGACCACAGAATGAAAGAACTTGAAGAAACCTAAGAAGTCACCTCTTCTCCTTTCACTGGTGAGTAAGTAGAGACTTGGAGAGGAAAAGATCATTTAGGGTCTGATGGCAGAACCAGGACTAGAACTGAGGGTTTCCTGCTCTTTTAGGTGCTCTCTTTCCATTACACAAAGCAACCAATGCTGCTCTTTGTTCAGGAAGGTGAGGGTCCTAATCGAACGGGAGTCTAGCTGCCAGCTTTTACCTTGGTCACCAGCTTGGTGATTCAGTGGGCTTTAGGAGACTGAGTGTGACAAAAGCAAACGCTGTTGGAGAATCTATTCCCTTTCCCCACCCCACCCCCAACCCCAAGTGTGTTAAAAACAAGCTGTCCTTCCCTAAGGGACTCTGGTCTATGTCAGTACATTGACAGATACCAGGATAATGATGGCGTACTAACGCCAGCCAGTGGTTGGCCTTTCTTCCAGCCAGCCCTTGGACTCCTTTACTTCTCTCCCTCGGACAGTACTTAAGCAACCCCATGGTCATAATTTTCATTTGCCAGATCCTGAAAGTAACAAAGAGACTATTGAAATAAAATCCTTGTCTCTCTCTCTCTCTCTCTCTCTCTCTCTCTCTCTCTCTCTCTCTCTTTGTCTCTCTCTCTCTCTCACACACACACACACACACACACACAAAACATTTCCCCTAAAAAAATAAATAACAACCCATCCAAGGCACCAAAGCAACAAGCATTTATTAAGTACTTACAATGTGCCAGCTACTGGCTTGTATCCAAGGGAATGAATTATAACTTCAGGGTAATTTTGAATCCATCAAACCCTAAGCTCTAGCAGACACTCCAGGGTCAAAAATCACAAGGTGTAGAGACTTGGACATTTTTTAGTTCCCAAACTTACCCATTCCTTAGGCCCAAGGGAGAGACAAGTCCAGCAGTAGATGTAAGGGTATGATGTAGTATTTCAGGTATCACACTATGAGGATAGATTTCATAATTTCTCACAACTCCTACTTTTAGCTTGGGGGCTTACAGATTTTCAGAATACCAGAACTGGAAGGTATTTTAGGGATAATCTAGTCTAATTAACTACCACTTTACAGATGAGGAAACTGAGATCCAGAAATTGTGCATCTAAGGCCAGATAATGAATCAGTAATCTCAAAACTCGCCAGAGCTCCTACTTCCATTTTGGGGGGTTGTTATAGACTGGTAGAGATAATCTAGGCCAACCACCTACCATTTTGCAGATGAGGAAGTTGAGACCCAGAAATTGTACGCCTAAGGCTATACAATGAATTAATGATAAAACTGGGACTTAAACCCACGTTTCCTGACTCCTGAGTCCTCTGCCCCATATTGTCTTTCTCTAGCTTACTCTCTTGCTGCTTGGCTTGCTGGGTGAATTGTTTCATCCCGCCTTGGCCTCTGTTTCCCCATCAGTAAAATGGGGCCATGATGTTTCCCCATCTCCTAGAGATGTCAAGGTAACAAATATTGATGGTTCTACAATGCTTGGGCAATTATACTCTGCTATATTACTGCCATATGGACATGAGATGCAGGGAGTTCTTACCTCACTCTCTTTCCCTCTTTTCAGTGTATGTGGAAAGAGGGCTTTGATGAGATCAGGCTGAAGGCATGTGATAATTTAGGTAATAATTTAGGAGAGAAACATGGATTCCACGGGCAAGAATCCCAGTGCGTCTTGGTGCTAAAGGAAAGGTCCCATATGACATCTTGACTGATGGCTGACTCAGCGGCCAGTCCCTAAGGCCCTCTTCTCCTGATTCCTCTAGCATGGTCTAGTGGAAGGAACTCTTGAAGTGAGAGAACCTGAGTTCATAACCAGCATTTATAGAGCACTTTCAGGTTTGCAAAGTGATATATAAATACATATGTGTATGTATATATTATATAATACATGTTTATATACACACACATATAATCTCACTGAATTCCCACAACAAATATAGGAGGTAAGTTACTTATCCATATTTTATAGATGAGAAAACTGAGGCTGGGAGAATTTTATGAGACTTGTCGAGGGTCACACTTCTATTAAGCATTTGGGGCAGAATTCGAACTCAGGCCTTCCTGAGTCCAAGTCCAGCGCTTTCTCCAGTGCGCCACCTAGCTTCCTAGTTCCAATTCCCTTTCTGCCTTTGTGTGACCTTGGGCAAGTTACTTAGTTTCTCTGCGGATCAGTTTCTCCATCTATAAAACGAGGAAGTTGGACTGAAAGAAAGAAACTCTAATGTCCTTTTCAGTTCTATATCTGTAGTGTTATGATATGTAAACAGTGTTTGCTGACTATAGTCCTAAATTCTCTCTTTCTGCCATTTATTTAGCTGGGTGCCCTCAGACACAGCTCTAGGCAGTGGTGTGCTGGTAAATGTTTAACAACTGGTTCTCCAAAAAAAAAAAAGCATATACTACCCATTTTTAAGTTCAATCCACATTATCGATATTTTCTCTATCATTTTCTTGTCTAGGCAATCAGCAAAACTAAATCAGGCTCTGATTTGTAGCATTTGCTATTTTCCAAGGTATAAATACTCACATTGAAAATTTAATAATCTTTGTATGAGCCAGCTCCAAGACACCATCAGCTCTAGGATTCAGTTTCCCCTTTCTGTAAAACACAGATCACAAGAATCCCTTATTTCCCCAGCTAGTGTAGTGATCAAATGATATAATGAAAAGAAAAGTGCTACATAGACAATAATACTCTGTTCACACGTGAGAATATAATTATTATATTATCTTCTCCAGGCATTTCAATCCGCATCCCTAGCCAGACCAGACAACTCATCAGAGAACGATTAATACAATGAGTGGCTTGAGTCACCAGCCAGTTCTGTTGGAAACTGGGGGATTCTCTGCTTTGAAAGTCAGAAAACATCTGGGCCTCCCCCTTGCTCTTCAGGGAAGTGAAAGATTGTGTTCTGAATCAGAAACAGGTGCTCAGGGGCCAGGATAAACACGTGCATCATACGATCAAAGGAAGAGCTTCAAAAGCCAAGGCCGTGTCAACTCTGAATGGGGTTTTTGATTTAATTCAATACCTATTAAATGTCCATGATGTGTTAATAGAAAGATGTTTGAGGCTGAAAGGAGGATGTGCCCTGTTGCCAATGATGACTTGGACCACTGGAAAAAACGTCAAGCACAGAATGAGAAAATAGATAAGTAATCTTAGTGCTACTGGTCCTCTTGAGAGGGAGTCAGAGAACCAGGGGAAGGTTTCCATTGAGATGGGTGGATCTTCTATGAAAAATTAATGCAAAGATATGGGCAAGATGTGCACAAGATGAGAAGGTGTGAATCTGCACCAGTTGGAGGAGGGTGAGTACCCCCATTGATGTGATCACAATTCACTTAAGTCCTTAAGTATCTATAAGGAAGGCACAATGCTACTCTGTAAAAAACATGAAAAAGGACAAGGTATAGTCCCGGCTCTTGAGATGCTTATAGTCTGGTATGGAGATAAGACACATTTGGATTACTGGGTTACAAATAAAGGAATAGCATGGTGCATTGGCTACTGTATGCGTGCATGTGTGCATGCACATATGTGTGTGCATGCACATATGTGTGTGCATATGTGTGTTCTTTTGGCAAGATTCCCCAAAACAAGTCAACATATAACTTGGCGCTCAGTGATTTGAATTCCCAAATAAATCACCATGGCAGTCAGTGATTTGAATTCCAAAGTAAGTCAACATGGCACTCAGTAATTTGAATTCCAAAGAGCACATGAAAGACAAAACTGAAAGCTATGCCGGAAAATATTTTGAGGGGATTAAAGAATGAAAGGGGCCAAATGTTCATCAACTGCTCAGAAGGCTGACATCTTTATACTGTGAATACTTTCTTTAAGAAGAATCAGAAGGCTCTACAAAGGAAAAGCATAGAAAAACATGACAATAACAAGAGAAAAGAGAAGAAATTCATTATTTTCTAAGAATCTTGAAGACAAGAATTGATTAGTTGCTCTAGAAGTCTCTCTATGAATAGCCTCATCTTGGGCTATATAGGACAAAGGTCAATGGAAACACCAGTAAAAGAAAGGGCAAAGAAGAGAAGCAGGCTTTGTGTGCAATCATGGCAGCTCCAGCCTGAACTGTTTAAACAAGCTGCCAATTTTAGCAAATGGGAAAAGGATAGAAGTGAAGACATTGACTCTGATTATGGCCATGTCCTAGAGGAGTCTAACTGATGAAAAATGATAACCACAACTGAGAGACTTAAATGATATCAGTGAGTAAATTTTTCATCTCCCTACTAAATGGAGAGATAAGGTAGCCAAAGGCAGCATTGGTTGGACATATAGACTCGTAGGAAGCACACACACATGCACACACACACACACACACACACACACACACACAAACTGCAGCAAAGGATGCCTTCAAGGAAAGCAAGAAAAAGTAATTAAGAAGAAAAGGAGCTAGAAAAGAGTTTGGCATGAAATTCATCTAAGTCAGACTATCCCAAGAGTACTGGTTGATGAAAGCAGGGAGAAGACAATGAACAGATATGAAATTGAACAGAGCTGCAATATTTTTATAGTGATTTGTTCTCGCTGGCAATGCTAACAGAACCACTACATTTGGACTCTCCCACTAGTAAGTGGGGAAGTAATGGCCAAGCAGGTCAGGAATTAACCATGCACACAAGAAGACGTCTGTGCTGGAAATGATACTGTATTATAGGCATTGCAGAATTATTTTTGAAATATTTCAAGAAAAGAAGAGTCCAAAAGAATGGAAAAGATCACAAACAATGCTTTCACTAGGGAGAAAAAGTGATTTAGAAAATATCAGCAATCAATGAGCCATATGTTTGTTTCTTTAAATCTATAACATCTCTGGGAAAGAGGCCTATGAATGTATTGGAGGCATCCTTGTTGAAAATACGGAAAAAGAAGTTGGCTTTGTTAGAAAATATTCCCCAGCAGTTGTGCGCTCTTTAAAAGAGAAGATTATATCCCCTTGTGTTTATGCTTTATTGATTTTAAGAAACCATTTGACTCAAGGCCTTTCTCAGACAGGATATCTCATATGCATATGTTTAAATTAAACAAAATTCCATGAATAAATATGTCATGGATTACTCAAAATAATTTAAAGTGTGTTCCTACTCCACACGGCCCTTGTCACTATTATCTGTCTTAGGTCCTAAGTTCCTGGAAGAACTGGACTATGTATGGAGGGTTACTTTTATACATACCTAATACCTTTTATACCCAATATAGGGCAATCCCCAATTAAACAAAAAGCAAGACTTTATGAGGACAATTTTAATTTCTCCCACAGATGGGTGCCTTCTCCCTCAGTATCTCTCAACAGCAAAGAGAAATGGACAGATCCACATGCCAGATATCACAAGGTCCTGCTACCAACTAGCTGTTCGACTTCAGGGACTGTGATTTCCTTTGTCAAATGAGAACAATGATTCCTCTTCTGGGCTCCTCCTACGTCTCCCTCCTAGGGCTGTTGAGAGGATCACGTGAGATTATTTGTATGAAAGTAGTTTTAAATAAGCTAAAAGTGATCTGTTGATTTCAGCTGCCCTCTACACTTTGCTGCCCCAAGATCACAACCTTGTTGCTTTGCCTTAGTTATAACTTTGTTCGTGTCTTTTTTATCGTGTGGTTAAGGCAATCTATCGTATTATCTTGTCCACATAAATATGTGAAAAGAGAAAGGTGCTATGTTAATTGCTAGGAATATGAAAAGAGGTAAAAAACAGTCCTTGCCCTCAAGGAGCTCACAATCTAATACAAATAGTTTCGTTTTTGTTTGAAAGGCAGTCTCTTCTATTTTTGGACAGCTCAAATGATTAAAATATTCTTTGTCTCCTTACTCTTATGGTGCTGTCCCCCAAACCTACCCATACCTTTTTAGATTCTAAGGTCTTTTTCAAAGCATATACTTATTTTGCGTTACACTAAGGGAAGAATGAAGGCCAACTTAAGGGCAGGGTGGTGGTGGTGAGAATAATAGGGAGAGCAATTTTGGCATAATATAAGATTGATTTTTAAAAATCAATCATTCGATAATTCATTCAACAAGCATCTATTAAGTGCCTATTATATGTCAGTCACTATATTAAATACCAGAAATACAAAGACAAAAATAAAGCTATCTGTGCCCTTAAGGACTTACATTCTATCAGAAACACCATATAAGTGTAATAAAGGTAGAGTGTGGGGTTCCATTGTTGGCCCATGCAATTTGTGTATTGGTCCACATGGATCTGTCTAGAAGTGGTTCAAAGAGAGACGAATCACTATGTAAATAGTATCTAATTTGATCCTCACAACAACCACTGGGAAGGAGGTGTTATTATTATTCCCATTTTTATAGTTGAAGAAACTGAGGCTGACAGAGGTTAAGTAACTTGCCCAGGATCACATAGCTAGTAAGTGATTGAGGCTGGATTTGAACTCAGTTCCTCCTGTCTCAAGGCCTAGTACTGCATCACTGCTCCAGTCACCTATAAAATATTTCCTTCTGGGTGTTCTGGATGCTTGGCTCACACTTCAAACATGTACCAGAATAAACTCATTAGATTTCTCCATAAACCTGTTCCTTCTTCTGTCTTCATTATTTCTATCTCTGGAACCACCATTAACAATCAGTCTCCCATGTTAATAACTTTGGGGTTAATTTGGACTCTTCCCACTACAGCATTTTTCAAATCCAAGCAGTAACCAAGTCCTGTCAATTGTACTTTCATAGCATATTTTTGCTCCATCGTTACCTCCTCTCTGTTCTTATTACAATGACCTTCATACAGGCTCACATTACTACTCATCTAAACTATTACAATAGCCTTCAGAACAGGTGTTTTCACTTCTACTTTCCCTCCCCACCAGGTGTGGCCAGCGCAATCATTCTTAGGCGAAGGTCTACAGTAGTCATGTTGCTCTGCTCAAAAATCTTTAATGGTTCCCTATTGCCTCTTGAGAAAAGTTAAAACTCCTCTTCCTGTCAGTGAAAGCCCTCCATGATCTGGTGCCACCATACTTGACTAGCTTTACCTCATTTTACTCACCTGTATGCATTTTACACTTTAGCCAAACCAAATATTTCTTTGTCCTCTTCCACTTGATGCCTGTATGACCCTGGATAAGTCCCTTTACCACTCTAAACTTCAGCTCTCTCATCTACAGAATGGAGAGGACACTCCTTCCTTGCACAACTCACTTCCCAGGGTTGTTGGGAAGCCAATGGTTTGTAAGCTATAAGTAGAAATGTGAGCAACTGGGGCATTATGTTCATTTCTGGTATGGTTTACCAATTTTGTTCAACAAATATGTCTTAAGTCACCGCTACAGGTTGAAAATAGAGGGCAACTACCAAGAGGAAGAAATCACATCCTGCTCTCAAGGAGATTACAGTCTAACAGAGGAGTCCAATACATTATAGAACCATTAATTGCATAAAGGCAGAGATGTATGTCTTTCATACTCCTCTGCAGTGCTTAGGGTGAAGGGTACAGGAGGAAGTCCAAAAGGAAGGATTCCATTTCAAAGAATCATTGTGTCATAGAATACATAGAAAGGGAAGATATCTTAGAACCTCAATGTCAAAGCTGTCTTAGAAAATAGAATATTAGAGCTGGAAGACACTTAGAACCTAGAATGTCAAAACTGGCAGGTGCCTTAGAACATAGAATGTCAGAGCTTGAAGGGACTTTGTAATAGAGAATGTTAGAGCTGGAAGGAATCTGGGAACATAGAAAATCAGAGCTGGAAGGACCTTAGATGCCAGAATGTCAGAACTGGAAGGGACCCTGGAACACAGAATGTTAGAGCTGAAGGGATCTTGGAACATAGAAAACCAGAGCTGGAAGAACCTTAGATTCTAGAATGTCAGAGCTGGAAGGGACTTCAGAACATAGAGTGTTAGAGCTGGAAGGGACCCTAGAACACAGAATGTTAGAGCTGAAGGGGCCTTAGAACATAGAAAATCAGAGCTGGAAGAACCTAAGATTCTAGAATGTCAGCTGAAAGGGACCTTAGAATATAGGTATCAGAACTTGAAGAGATCTTAGAACATAGAATGTCAGAATTGGAAGGAGTCTTAGAGATCACTAAGTCCAACCCTCTTAATTTTTCGGATAGATAAACTGAGACCCAGAGGAGGGAATCAATTGCCCAAAACCATACAGCTAGGAAAAGGTGGAATTAATACTACAGCCCAGGATTGCTGACTCCCAGACCTATCACCAGGCCCACTGCTTCTCTGAAACTCATAAGCAACGCAGCTGACTAACTGAACTTAACAACAAGCTACTGTTATATTAGCATTGCTATGATGTGGTAGAAGCCAGAGGTCACTGAATCCACTGGGTATGATGAAGAGTGGTTTTGAATGGTGATTCTAGGAGAGAGATGCTGGAGGCTAAGAATCTTGGAGCCACTAACCTCAATGGTTTAGCTCAGCATTGGGTGGTTGGGAGATAATTTTTTTTAATCCTTTAAAGGGTTGTGGCATTTACAATGAAGACTGACTCACTTCATTACACTGGAAGTCTTTCCCCCCGAGGGCATTATTTTCCAAAAGATGATGCAATTTCACACTTTATAAAGAGGTTTAAAAATCCAAAATGACATGCGTCTGTCCTGAGCTCTTTACTGTGTCAGGGTCCTCTGGGATTTCCAAGGCAATTAAAGCAATTTTTTTTAGGGCTTTGAAGTTTTGTTTTGTTTTATTTTAAATGCATTTAACTCTAACCCAAAAGCAGCTGCCAATCCCAGGTTGTGGTCCATAGCAGCTAGTTGGTAGAGGTTCCAGGAAACTGTCATTGTAGGTCAGATCAGGAAACTTTCCAGGAAATTAACTATTTCCCCTGGCCCCACAACATATATGGCCTTCTCTGCTACTTGCTAGTTATGTGACCTTAAGTAAGTCCTCTCTGAACTTAGTTTCCAATGTAGATAACTGAGAGAAATTCACCATGTCTTTTCGATGCCTGTCCACCACATTTGGAACGTACACCTTCCAGGGCCATGTTGGAACCAGCCCAAAATAGCTCTGGAGAGCTGATTGCTAAATTTGCAGTTGGGAGCATGTTCACCTTGAAAATCAGCAAATGCTACAAATGAGGCTTAATTTATTATTTTGTTGATTGTCTAGATTGAAGGACAAGATGGAGAAAATGTTAACAACGCAGATGAAATTCTAAAAATGTGTTATGGGTACTTTTTTTTCCTTTTGGGGAGCTGGTTGTTAAATATTTACTAACACATCCCTGACCCCCTCCTCACTTCTGCCTTATAGAGTCCCTCTCTTTCTTCTAGATATAGCTCACGCATCACCTCCAATGTGCACAGTCTCAAACTACCTTATATTTAACCACTTGAATTAATTCTCTTCATAGCTGTTCTGAATAGACGTGTGTATATCCTTGCTGTCTCCTCGTGTTGGAATGTAATCTCCTTGCAAGTCGGGATTGTTTCATCAATTGTATTCGTACTCTCAAAGCCCAGCATGGGACCTGACACACAGAAGGCGCTTAATAAATGCTATTAAGTCCTATGATCCAGTAAACCACTTCTCCCTTCCCTGCCCCCAAAAGGTGCCACTTCCAATCTATTAGTAGTAATAGCAACTCAACCTTTAAATCATGCATGCACTAATACTTACAAGGTATCAGCTGTTATTACAGAGCACTTTCTTCCCAACTCTGTATTGTTATCCCCATTTGACAGATGAAGAAACTGAGGCTCAGAGAGGTTAATCTCTCCATCCTTTCAAAGTTGCCTTCATATTGTTCTCCTGTCTTAAAACTGTTCACATCTTTGCACTGGCTGTCTCCCATACTAACACAGACTCCTTCCTCACCTTTGCCTCTTAAAATCTCTAGTTTCTGCAAAAGCTCAGCTCAAATTCCCCCTCCTACAGGAAGCCTTTTTTGATTATCTCCAGGTACTAGTATTACCTCTCGCCTTATTTTTATTTTGTATCTACTTTGTACAATTCTTACCTTGCTTTTACTTATCGGTACCTAGCACAAGGTTGGCTCTTTAAAAAGTATGCTTAGTGATTCAAGTGACTTGTTCAGGGTCACATAAATTATAAGCCCCAGAGGTAGGATTCAGGTCCAGGTCAGCCCATGCCATGGCCAGGGGTGAGATCCCTATACCCTGTTACAACCCCCACTATATACCCCTCCCTATCCCATCACTCTCATAGATCATTTTCCCGGCCGTTGTGGTCAGTTTCACTTCAGAACATGGCGTGCTTAGTCTATTTTTCTGGGCTTCAATCGTCCGACTTGATCATTTGAAAGCTCTTTCTCAGTGTCACCAAGGACACCATGCTCAATGGTCCCCTCCTAGGCCAGTTTTCACTACCCTTTTCCAGGAAGGAAATAATAGATTTAACAAAGCGATAGTGCCTGGGTATTGGCAAATTCTCCAAACAATCCCTTTCCATTTCAGTGGAAGTAAAAACATCAGCATATGGTACAAATCAGTTTGTACTTTCCTTGTTCATTTTATTTAAAATATTATGCTTTGCCTGAATGCACATTAACTAAAGATTGGGAATTGGGTAGCTACAAGGAATGATTGATAAGTCAGAATTCATCAAACTTTTATTAAGCCCCTAATACCATGCACAAGCCACTGCCCAGAGGTGGAAAGGTCTTCAGAGGTCTACTATTCCAAGCCCTATTTCAAGCAAGAGTCCCTTCTAGAATATCCGAGGTCAGAGATTGTTCATCCAGCTCTGTGACGTAGTAGAAAGATAACTTAGACCTGGGGTCAAGAGATCTGGGTCCAGATCCTAACTCTGCTGCATCGACCTTTGTGCTGTTGGGCAAGACTATTCCCTTTTCTGGGACTATTTTTCTTCATCTCAATTCAACAAAGATATTTAAAATGCCCATCATGCGCCAGGTATTACACCAGGACCTGGGAATATAAAACAAAACAAAACAAAACAAAACAAGAAGTCATTCCCTTACCTCAAAGGACATTGCATTCTCCTGTATTTCTCCTCTTAGCTGTAAAATGAGAAGGGTTGCACTAATGACTTTGGAATCTCTGAGGTCCCTTTCATTGTTAACATTCTATGGTCCTCTGTTTGAAATTCTCCAGGGAAGGAGAACTCATTACCTCCTAGAACAATACATTACATTACTGGACAGTTTTGAGTATTAGAAAGTTTTCCCTTAAATGTTGGATGTAGGAAAACTGGGACAATAATGCACCGTTGGTGGAGTTGTGAACTGATCCAACCATTCTAGAGAATAATTTGGAACTGGGCTCAAAGGGCTATAAAACTGTGCGTACCCTTTGACCCAGCAATACCATTGCTAGGTCTATATTCCAAAGAAATCATAAAAAGGGGGAAAAGACCTATTTGTACAAAGATATTTATAGCAGCTTTTTTTGTGGTGGCTAAGAATTGGAAATCAAAGGGATTCCCATCAATTAGGGAATGACTAAATAAGCTGTGGTATATGATTGTGATAGAATATTATTGTGCTATAAGAAATGACAAGCATGATTATTTCAGAAAAACCTGGAAAAACTTACGTGAACTGATTCATAGTGAAATGAACAGAAACAGGAAAATGTTGTACGCAGTAACAGCAATATTGTTCAATGAAAAATTGTGAATGACTTAGCTATTCTCAGCAATACAATGATCCAAGACAGTCCCAAAGGATGAATGATGAAGCCATACTACCCACTTCCAGAGAAAGAACTGATATTGATTGCATACAGACCGAAACATGCTATTTTTCACTTTCTCTCATTTTTTTCTTTTATTTGAGCCTTCTTATACAGAATGGCTAATATGGAAATGTTTTATATAATTGCACATGTATAACTTTTACCTGATTACTTACTCTCTCAGGGAGGAGGAGGGGAGGGAAAAAGGGATAGAATTTAGAAAAAAAAAGTTTTTCCTTGTAGAGATTTGAAGTTTCACATAGAATCCTCTTTTTTCTGTCTTCCTACACTACTAGGCTCATTTTATCTGGTGTTTGTTAAGTTCAGAACAAAAAAAAAATCAGAAAAAAATGGTTTTTTAAAAGTTTTTTTTCCCATATAACTTTAGGAAATGTTGAAGATGAGATTGAACCCTGGTTTCCTGATTCTTAAGGTCACTTTTGATCCCATCACCTTGCCTGGCAAATTAAAAAAATAATAATGAAAGCTATAGATGATGATGCTGAAAATAACGATGACAGCCGTGAAGAGGTTGCCTAAGCTTTCATTCATACTGAGTCTTTACTAAATCCTTTGGGACAATGGTTTCACTGTTTGCACCCTGAAAGCAGACAACCCAAGAAAACAAGATGAATCGATGACTTCGGAGAGCAGTGCCACAATGCCACATAACCATTGCCACCTAGCCAAATGGTAGTAGTTGGCAATAGTCAAAGCTTTAACTAGGATGGAGCCATAGGCACTTTGTCCCAGGGTACCAAATTTAGAGGATACTGACAATAGAGGATAATAATAGTTGCCTTACCTTATTTCACAGGGTAATATAATTCCAATGATTACAGTAGAATTATGTATGTAAAAGTGCTTTGATAAATGAAAAAATGTTATAGCTATGTTCAGTATTAGTTTGGGGTTGATGTTAGGGGACATAGGTTTTAACCTGGCTCCTCTACTTATTACTTGTGTAATCTCGAACAAATCATTGAACCTGTTTGTAAATCAAGGGCTTGGACTATGGAAACTCCTAGGCACCTAAGGCCTCTTTCAGTGGATGCTACATGTATAATCCTATCTTCTCTGGTGCCTGCTTTGGGCTAGAATGAGCTCCTCTCTTGTCATATTCTGATTTCCTCAAATCTCCTCTGCAACCCCCATCTACATCCAACGGAGGGCATTTTCCATGTCTTTTGCCCTGGCACAGTTTGTGGTACTTGTCTCAGAAGCAAAAAAATACAGCTACAAAAAAATACAGTTCTGAGATCAGCTCATGTTAAGTTGGTGCTTTCCATGTACAAAGTGCCGTCTGGAGCATCTGTCTGGGAGAGGAACGATTCAGTGAAGATGTAACTACATACGAGAAAAGGTAACTGAGCCCACAAGGCTGCTCGGTTGTGTGACCTTGAGCAAATCGCTTCACTTTCTGGTCTCAATGTCATAGAAAAAGAGAAACAGAGAGGCTCACAATGGGCAGGGTCCTGAGGTGTCTTCTATTACACTCTTTTTTAATCAAATGCAGGTTCCCCTCCACGGCTTCCTCAATAGGTAACCATCTAGTGTCATTTCCTTCCCTCTAAAAAGAAGGGGTGGACTAGACAGTCTCTATGCTCCCTTCTAACTCGGGATCCTCTGACACTCTGGTTGACCATTTACAGTGACAGGGAGCTCATCACCTTCTGAGGTAGCCCATTCCATGGTGGGGCAGCTCTGATTGCTGGAATTTTCTGATCTCAAGCTGAAATCTCCCTTCCATTGAATTCTCATCCATTCCTTTTCTTTTTCTTTTTTTTTCCCCAAGGCAGTTGGGGTTAAGTGACTTGCCCAGGGTCACACAACTAGTAAGTGTCTGAGGCTGGATTTGAACTCGGGTCCTCCTGACTCCAGGGCCAGTACTCTATCCACTGTGCCACCTAGCTGCCCTCATCTATTCCTCTTCTGTAAAGCAAGAAAGTTGGACTGACTTTCTAAGGTTGTTCCCTGTTTTAATACTGTGTCAATGATTCGGTGACAAGATGAGTGGGGCAAGTAGGAATACTGAGTGTGTTCAGAGGAGGGTGAGACCCCTGTGGGAAGTGAGGGCTGGGGGCTTTGGGGGAGGCTTCACAGAGAGGGTGAGATTTGACTGAGTTCTCTTTCATTCAGATGGAAACTTTAAAAGGCCTCAGTGCCAATGCTCAGATCAAGTGGCTTTAGCAGTTAGCAATCTGATCTTCCTTCTCCAAAAAGGCCAGCAGAGAAAGTACCAGCTTTCTTCCCATGCCCTGAGAATTGTGTGATGCAATGGGGAGAGCACTGAATTCAGAGTCAAGTCAAGGGAACTTGAGTTTGAATCCTGGCTATTTGCCTTATTACCTGTATGATCTTGGGTGAGTCATACCTCTTTCAGGGTCTCCTATGTGAATGTTGGCTCCACTAGAAAAAGAGGAGGGTGGGGTACAAGATCTCCAGCATCCCTTCCTATTTACTGTTTGTGATGATCTTTTGTTTTCTTTTTTGTGTGTTTTTAAAAATTAATTAATTTAATTTTAATTTTCAACAACCACTTCCATAAGCTTTTAAATTTTAAATTTTCTCCCCCTCCTTCCCCACCTCCCTCCCCAAGAGGGTGTGCAATCTGTTAAAGGCTCTACATATATTCTTATTAAATATATTTTCACATTAGTCATGTTGTAAAGAAGAATTAGAACCAATAGGAGGAACCACAAGAAAAAAGAAACAAAACAAAACAGAAGAAAAAAGAACAAATAGTATGCTTCAATCTGCATTCAGACTTCATAGTTCTTTCTCTGCATGTGAATAGCGTTTTCTATCATGAGACTTTTGGAGCTGTCTTAAATCCTTGCAATTCTGAGAAGAGCTATATCTATCAAAGTTAGTCATCGCACAACGTGGCTGTACCTGTGTACAGCATTCTCCTGGTTGTGTTTACTTCACTCAGCATCAGTCCATACAAGTCTTTGTGATGATCTTTCGTGTAACTAGTTTGTGGTGAGAAGGAGTTCAGCCTGAAGGTTTAAGCTTAGGGTTACCTTTCTCCCTTTAGGGGATAATAGCCAGTGAAGTTAGTGGCTTTTTGTTCTGAAACCATCATGTCCTTAGACCAGCAATATTTAAGGGGTAGGGGAAGATAGATATAATTCTAGCCTAGTCTGCCCCCCCCCACCCCGAGGAAAACAAAATGGCCAATTTTGTGGTCCCTTTTCCTGATCCCCTGCCAGCAAGAATCACAGTCTCCCTTAGAGAGTAGTGGGCAAGACTCCAGGGATATTTATTAATACTTCCCTGAAAACAGCATGCAGACAACCTGTGTTGACATACATACTTCTTACATGGACCACACACATGGTCCTCTTCGAGAATGAAGGACAAACAACATCTACAATAGCATAGCCTTGAATTAGATGATCTCAAAAGGTTCCTTCCAGGTCTAAATCTTTTATACCCCAATCATTATTTTCTTCTCTTCCTTCCCCACTTTCTTCTTTCTTTCTTTCTTTTTTTTGGTTGGGCAATGGGGTTAAGTGACTTGCCCAGGGTCACACAGCTAGTAAGTGTTATGTGTCTGAGGGCAGATTAGAACTCAGGTCCTCCTGACTCCAGGGCTGGTGCTCTATCCCCTGCACCACCTAGCTGCCCCACCCACTTTTTTCTTTTCCCTTTTTCTCATTCCTCCTCTCTTTCACTCCTCCCTTCTTTCAGGGACAAATAGGTCGTTCCCTGTCTGTCAATGGCCCACTTGAGTTTGTGGGAGCAAGCTGGACAGACTAAAAGCTCCTAGAGACAATAAATGCAGTGAAGGCTAGAAGCTCTGAAGGCACTTGAGATGACCATCTGCCAAGAAAGTTTGGAAGGCACCAGAAGCATGCCATTCATCCCTGCCATGCTTATCCTCTGACCTGGACAAAGTCAAGAACTGGTCCTGGAAGGAAAATTTGGCTTCACTTAAGAAGACACAGAAATTGGATCTGTGAATCATAAATCTAGAGCTGGAAGGAATGTCAGAGGACACCTCGTCCAATCTCCTCATTTTATAGATAAAGAAAGTAAGGCTCTGAGAGATTAAGTCATTTGTCCAAAGTCCCTCAAGTTAATGAGAGATGGAATTGGAACCCAGATCTCCAGCCGCCAAAGCTGGCGCTCTTTCCAGAGTACCATAGTGTCTCACCATTGGTGAGCCTTTATTTACTCTGTATGCCCTTCTAAGGGTCTCTCTGGTCCTCCCTTTGCCCTCTGTCTCTCTGGTGCCACTGAGGAATTAGGTGTCCTTGTTTACAGTCAGCCTGTGCTAAGATTGGAATTCCTGGAGAGCAGCAAAGCATATCATATGAGCAGCTGTTGCGGAGGGGTGGGGTGGGGGACGTCTTTTCCTAAGAAAGGGAGGTGAAGTAATAGCCAACCCAGTTAAGTGGGAGAAAAGTGGCAAGTGACTTATCCAAGGTCATGGTCTCACTCTCTCCTAGCTTCTCTTGCCCTTTCTTCTGAAATGGGGAGGGAGTTGTCCACTGGAGGTAAACCTGTCATGGAAGCCTGGATCCCTAGATGCTCCAAGATCCCTTGTAGACTCTCAAGCATACCTCTGTCTCTGTGGTCCCTACCTGTAGGCGAACTATAACTTGACATGACTTCAGAGGTGATGGGAGGTTCCTTATGCCTAAAAGATACCCATTCTACCCACTGGCACATGTGGCAAATTCCTTCAAGGAATTTCCTTCCTTTATCCTTTTAGCTTAAGGCTCTGTCCTGACTCCTCAGTTCCTTCCCCTCTTCCACTGCCCACACACACACACACACACACACACACACACTCTCCCTCTCAGCACCAGACCAAGCCATTGTCAGTCAATTACACATTAGTATAAATGAGTCTCCCACTTTTCCCCCCTAAGAATAGGACTTAATAGAGGAAAGGGAGAAAGCAGTAGGACACTGACATCTGGGAATTTTTGGTGGGTGGAAGGTTGGGGAAAGAAAGGTAGATTGGCACTAAGCAGGTGAAGGACATGAAACCTGGGGAGTACCAAGGTGCTGTAGAGAAGCGTTGGTATTCCATAGTTCTTGTACAGACCATTCATCTAAGGCGGCCTCCTAGACACTTCCAGAGTCTTTCTGAGCCCTACCTCTGATGCTAGTGCCCCATCTTGATTATCTTTTTGCATATATTTATATACCTATATATGCACGTGTTGTTTACCTCTTAAAATGTAAGCCACTGAAGGTCAAGAACTGTTTCATTTTTGTCTTTGTGTCTTAGTGCTGAGCACACAGTAGGTAGGCCCTTAATAAACTGATTGATTGTTGACTGGTTGATTGCTTAGTAAAAAGAGAACCAATATAGGAAGGGAAGGGAAGAAAACAAGCATTTATTAAGCACCTACTATGTGCCAGGTAAGCACTTTACAAATATTATCTCATTTGATCTTCACAAAAGCCCTGGGAAGTAGGTGCCATTATTAGCCCCATTTTTCAAATGAGGAAACTCCACTCTGCCATCTAATCATAGGAGTCTAGAAATTGCTTGGTTCCCAGCTCTGCCACTAAGTTTCATGAGTAATATTAACTAAATATAACAGCTGACTTTATAGAATGTATTACAATTTACCATGCCTTGGTAAAGTAGATAGAGCACTAGAGTTGGAATAAGTAGGACCTGGGTTCAAATCCTGCCTCAGAGACTAGCTGTGTGACCCCAAGCAAGTCACTGAAGTATTCTGTGCCTCAGTGTCCTCAGATATTAAATGATGGACCAGAACTTAATGGCCTCTAAGGTCTCTTTAAGCTCCAAAGCAATGATTCTCCTGATGGCCTTATCTTTAGACCTCAATTTAATTTCTCTGTCAAAAAAAATTAAAGAATTGAACAAGATTGATATAGATGACTGAATGAATCCAGAGTCGGCAATGGTAAGTTCCAATCCTGCCTCACTTACTAGCTGTATTGCACTGGTCAAATCACTTAACCTCTGCCTGCCTCAGTTTCCTCATCTGTAAAATGAGAATCACAATAGCACTTGCCTCTCAGGATTGTTGAGAGGATCAAGTGGGATAATCCTTGTAAAGTGCTTTACAAACCTCAAAGTGATATATAAATGCTAGCTGTTGTTGTTACTATCTCTAATGGTCACGTCCAGTCACATAATCATATGTTCTAATGTCCCTTTAAATTCTACTCTTCTATGTTCCAATATGACTTCTGGCTTTGACAATCTGTGTCCCCAGGTCCCTTCCAGCCCTGACATTCTATGATCTCAGACATCTTCCATCTCTAACATTCTGTTTTCAAAGGTCCATTTCAGCTCTGACAGTCTTGGTTCCCTTATAACTTTCACTATCATTTTGTTCAGGGTAGAAGGAGGAGAAGTTGGGTTTGCATGGAAATCAGATCCCTCCTGCTCAGATGTCCTTTAGCTGCTGGTGTCCCTACCCAAAGCCCCTAACCCTTATTACATATGCCATGATCACTATGGAAATGAGTGAGGCTTCAGGAACTGGCAAAATCTTCAGGAAACAAAGACCCTGCTTTCTTATCAAATATTAAGACACAAAGGAAGAGATCATCCCACAGCCCAGAAAATATAGAAACTTAGGCAGATACTTATTTTTAATATTTTTCTGAATCACCAAAACTGCTCTGCAGAGTTGTAGCAACCTTCAAGTGCTGCAGAACTAATTATATTATTCATTAGATTATACTCATGCCATTCACCAGGGTGGCCATGGCCATGAAGACCACAGAAATCTTCCTTCTCTCTTTGTCCTGGTTAATAGACTTATAGTGGGTTAACAGGAGAAGTGAAGATCAGGGTTGGGGGGAGCATCTCACAGTCGATTTTTCTCAGATTCTGATGCTATCCTCTGTCTGCTGGGCAGGTTTTAGTTCCCTATTTCTTTGTGCCTTATTTGGATCCTATTCCTCACCTTGTCCAGGACAGACCACTTGGATTTGGATTCTGTTCATGTCTTGTTCCTTTGCCTGCCTCTCTCTCTCTCTTTCTCTCTCTCCCTCCATCCTTCCCTCCCTTCGCCCCTCTCCCTCTATCCCTCCCTCCCTCCCCCTCTGTCTCTCTGTCTCTCTGTGTCTCTGTCTCTCTCTCTCTCTTCCCTGCCCCTCCTTTACCTAACTCTTGCCATTATACTTCAGAATACATGTCGACGTTTCCTTAAATATCCTACCTTCCAGTTTCTCAATCTTATCAAATCCCATGACCTATACCTACACTTCATTTCAGCCACACACAAAGCTGATCACATCTTGGATCTCAACGTCACCTTCAAGAGCTCCACTTCACAATGGAAAACTCTGACATTCCTCTATCTGATTATGCCTTAGTCCTCCTAAGTCCATCTTTTGTCCTCATCATGAACTCTAGGCCCTCCATTCCTCAGTATTTTCTCATGTCATTACCCCTACTCTGACTTCACTTGAATTCATTCCCAGTCTCAACCCTGTAGTTAAAAAAGTTCAGCTCCACCCTGTCCTCTGATCTTCAGTCCCTTGCTCTCTGATTCTATCACCACCCATGCATGGCTTGCCAAACCTCAGCTCTGGATTACTCACACCATCTGCCTCCTCTGTCCCCACTCACGTGCTGCTGAACCAAGTTGGAGGATGTCATACAACTGGGCTGACTCAGTACACTATAAATTCATGCTATCTAACCTCTAGTTGGCCCTCAGTTGATCGAGGCAATACTTCTTCCTAATTGATTCTCAATCTCATTCCCCATGGATGCGATTTCAAACCTCCCACACGACCCATCTGCTACGCTCTTAGCTAAAGCCCTCACCTCATACTTCGAAAATAGAGACCTTTTGCTATGAATTCTCTCTACTCCCCTTTGTTTCATCTTAAAACCCTTTGACATCACCCTCCCTTGCCCCATTCTCCCTCCTCCTTTTTTCCAACTTTTGATAATAAGTGGTCCCCCTTGCCAAAGCCAGCCTCTCTACACGCATCCTTCCTTCTATTCCCTCCAGCAGATTAGAATCCCCATCATTGCCTCCACCATCTTCAGTCTCTCCCTGCCTATTGATTCCTTCCTTGCCACCTAAAAAGGCACCTGTGTTTCCACCCGTACTTAAAAAGTCTTCAGTAGACCCCACCATCCTCTCGAGCTGTTGTTCTGTGTCCATCTCTCTTTCCTTTCTCAGCCAAACTCTTCTTTAGTGACACTTCTCTTTTCTACTCTCTCCTCAACCCTTTGTTTTCCAGCTTCTATCTAACTACTCAATTGAAACCGACCACTTCAAAGTAACCTGTGATCTCTGAATTGCCAATTCTCATGGTCTTTTCTCGGTCTTCCTTCCATTCTACCTTTGTGAGGTCTCTCAAATTCTCCTTCTCTCCTTTCACACTGCCCCTACCCAGGTACAGACCCTTCTCACCTCACACCTGGGCTATTGCAAGAGCTCCTGGTGGGTTTTCCTGCCTCAGGGCTTTCCTCACTCCAGTTCATACTCCACTCAGCTATAGAAGTGATCTTCCTAAAGCACAGGTCTGACCATATCCCCCCACCCTCTACCTGTATTCAGTAAAGTCCAGTGGCTCCCTATTACCTCCAGAATCAACTATGAAATCTCTTTTGGTTTTTAAAGCCCTTTATCATCTGGGCCCTTCCTTACTTTCCACACCAAGTACTCTGCAACACAGTGACACAGGCTTCCTTGGTGTTCCTCTCACAAGAGACTCTGTCTCCTGACTCTTAGCATTTCCTCTGGCGGTCCCCCTCTCCTACCTCTTCTCTACCTCTTAGCTTCCCTGGTCTCCTTCAATTCTTAGTTAAAGTCCTACCTTCTACTAGAAGCCTTTTCCAATCTTCCCTAATTTTATTACTCTCCCTCTCAGACTACCCCTGACAGAGTCTTTGTTATGTTGTTTCCCCCATTAGACTCCAAGAGCTCCCTGAGAGCAGAGAATGTTCTTTGTTTGTTTGTTTGTTTTTGCCTTTCTCTGTATCTCCAGAGCTTAGCACGGTGCTTGGCACAGAGTAGTTTCTTAATAAATGCTAATCAGGGAGGGGCAGAGCCAAGATGGGGAGAGTAAAGGCAGGGTCTCATCTGAGCTTTCACAAATTCTCTTCCAACCAACTTCAAAATAATGCCTCAAAATGAACGCTAAAGTGGGAGAACCAACAAAAGGGTGGAGTGAAACAATTTTCCAGCCCAAGACAACTTAAAAAGTCAACAGGAAAGGTCTGTCTCACCTGGGTGAGAGTGGAGCACAGTGCAGCAGTGGGTATAAGCACTGGCAGTATAAGCATTGGAATTCTCTGCCCACAGATGCTTAGGAGGTCAGACAACTGGTCAGGAGACTACAGGGGACCCTTCGCTGGTCCTGGGAACAGGACTCCGGTACATTGCCCATACTTAATTCTGAGTCACAGTCCCTAGGAGAGGAGGAGCACTAGCAGAAGCAGGGACCATGATCACAGTTCCAAGGTGGAATAGAGTGCTTATGATTGCTAACAGACCAGAGCACACCTCTCCTTAGATCATACCATCTTGGAAGAAATGAAAACTTACAGACTGCCCCACCCCTGCCAGAACTAGCTCTGAAAACAGCAGCACAAAAAACCAGAAACTTGGGACAGTGCCCCTTCCACTCTGGAAGAAGAGTCCAACTTTAACATAAAATCAACAGTCAAGAAATAGGTTGGGAAAAAATGAGCAAATGACAAAAAAGAAGAAGAAGAAGAAGAAGAAGAGGAAGAAGAAGAAGAAGAAGAA